>NC_060215.1:141595000-141750000 GCF_021130785.1 Homalodisca vitripennis
GTAAAATAACTGTATAAACTTGTTCAAACAAAACCACTGATCATGCACGGTTATTGCAAAATTCCAGTTACAATAAAGTACTTGCAGAGATGTACTATAACACCACGTGCAGTAGTACACTAATTAATAGTACACTAATTAAATTCCAGCCCATAAAAATTACTAGCAGAGTGGAACATTTATGTACCGTATTATTAATTAATTACGACACACAGTAATTTAATTTGAATTTAATTCAAAGTAATTTCTATGGTGAAATTAGTGTTAAAAATTAAAGCCACCTGAAAACATGTGGGTTTATTATATGTTCAGAATTTTTAGAAAACCACAGAGTTTCACAATTTTCCTCATTTAGAATATTAAATTCAGTCACACACAAGAAAAAACTAAATAAAGAGTCTGGTTATACCTTCAAAAATTAAAATTTCTTCTTGTAACAAAATTCAACTAAAAAAAATCTTCAAAATACTCTCAATCTTCTTTACAAATGTTGATCAAAAACTGTTCTTACTATTTAAATTTACTTTAAAAAAATTGAATATTAAAATAAAAATTGTTGGAAAATTGAAATTAAATACTTATTTAATTTCACAAGAAGCCACAAAGATAAAAATATTACATACAGTACATACCGGGTGTCCCACGAAGAGGTTTACACGTTTGATTTTATGTTACTTGCCCATTTATGCACCGAACATTTTCAAACTCAACACAATTCATTAAATAGGGTTTTAAAATATTCTGTGAAAATTTCAGCTTTCTAATTGTTGAAACAAAATGGTGGCATTTTGAAAAACTATACTTTAAAAACAGTAAAGAGAAACAGTATTTTTGGTTTTGAAAAATTATTTATTGTGATATTCTAGAGAAATAAAGCGTTCCAATCAGAAAATTAGAACATAGCCTATTAAAAACCTACCATTACAGTCTACAATTATTGAAACTGTAATCCATCCACAGTGAAACACTGATAACAGCGCTTAACAAATGAATCATAAGCTCTTACAAAGAAATTCTGCGGTATCCGGAGAAGTTCCTCTTCAATTGATTGTTTTAATTCCTCATCATTATTGAAGCTATGAGTGTAAACTTGTTCCTTTAAGTAACCCCATAGAAAGAAATCACTCACACAGTTAACTCTGGAGATCGGGGTGGCCAATCTAAAAAATCACTTCCACGACCATGAAGGTTATCATATAGTAATCGGTTGACAGGATTTTCGAAATGAGGAGGAGCACAATGTTGTTGGAAGATTGCTTGATCCATTTCTGGAACCGTAAAATGAGGCAAGATTTGTTAATTTAAAACCTGTTCATACCTATTCGCAGTCACTGTACTGTCTGAAATGTAATAAGATAGCACTCCATTACAACTGACAGCTACCCAAACAGTAATTCCTTTTGATTTGAGTAGAGTCTGTTCAAGAATATGTGGATTGCCGGTGTTGTAATAATTACAGTTATGCCTATTTACAACAGCATTGCAGTAGAAAGTGGACTCGTCTGAAAAAACAATTTGAGTATGCCAATTAGGATCTAGCTCATGAAACTCAATGATACGAGAACAAAACTCCTCTCCTGTCCGGATCATCTTGAAGAAGATAATGGACTAGGTGACTTTTCTAAAATTTAATTTGGTTTTTCTTAACTATTCTCTGTACTGAAGACTTTGGAACACCAGTTTCAAGTTCAACCTTCCTTAGTGATTTCAGTTTACCTGGAGAGCAGAGCATTGATGCACATACTAGGACTTATCTTTCCTCATTTGATCATCTAGAGTACTTTTTCACATCACTTCCAGTGTCTAACATAAGAATTTCCACTTAGTTATTTTTGGATTGCTAGGTGGTTCAACTCCTGGGTAGGTAACCTGAAGTTGCTTCTGTAATGTTGCCAAAAGCAATAGTCTGTGCACAACACTCCACTTTTTGTTCAACATTAAAAGTCATTTCTCGAACTTCAATATCAGAATCAGAATCAGAATATCTCTATTGTCATTTGTCAATATTACAATTGCTATAGACAACGTCAATATAACTAATATAATAAATAAAAATGTTATAAGGCTACTCAGTTTATTTGAATGTCATTAACTGATATAATATATTGAACTAATTCGTACAGTGTATTTGTCAATTTAAAAAATGTAACTGTAGTATTAGTAAATACATAACAAAATAAATAGTTGAAACAATGAATTAAATTACAACTAATCAACAACTCCATTCCAGGCCTAAGGAAGGTAACAATTCATAGCAAAAAATTCTTCAAGGGAATAGAATGCCTTACTTATAAGCCAGTTCGACAGTTTAGCTGCAAATGGTTGTAGTTCTAAGCTTCTAAACGTTTGAGGTAATTTGTTAAAACATTTAATTTGTAAATATTTATGGCTAACTAATGTTTTCCTAAGTCTAGAGGAAGGTGCAACAATATCCCGAGCTCCCCTAGTGTCATAATCATGAATTTCATCAAAGCAGATAAAGTCTTCAAAATTCTCCTTTACATATATTACATTTTGAAATATGAAAATGCCAGGAACAGTCATTATATTGTAGTCAATAAAGCATTGTTTACAATCATCTTGATAACCCAAATTGGCTAAAATTCTTACTGCCTTTCTTTGCCACGCAAAAACTTGACTGGCACCCCTACTGTTACCCCAGAGCATTGAGGCATAAAGTAAGTGTGAGTGAAAGTCACTGAAATAAGAAGAGAGCAACATATTTCTACCAACACAGTTTTGTAATTTACGTAACAGAAAACAAGCCTTAGATAGTTTAGAAATTACTGAGTTAGTTTGAGCTTCCCATGATAGTTTTTGATCTAATGTTACTCCAAGTAATTTCACTGGCTTAATACAGCTCTCTGCTATGTGCAACTTTTTTAATGTGAAACAAATTGTTTCAGTTTTATCCCCATTGACTTTAAGATGGTTGACATCAAACCACGAGTTTGCAATTTCCATCACTCGGTCACTTTGTGCTTCCACTTCTTGGAAAACTTTGCCAGTAACTAAAAAAGAAGTGTCATCTGCATATAGAATAGTCTTACATGGAATATTGGTTGGCAGATCATTTATATACATAATAAACAAGAGTGGGCCCAAAACTGACCCCTGTGGAACCCCAGCAAGGACCTCCTGAAATGAGGATTCTGAACCGGCCACTGAGACTTTGTGTAATCTGCCACAAAGATAAGTTTTAAGGAAGTGCAACGGATTATCATCAATACCATAGTATTTCAGTTTACTCAGTAGAGTTTCATGTGATATACTATCAAAGGCCTTACTGAGATCCACAAGAGTCATATTAACATATTCACAGTTCTCAAAGCTATTTATGACATTAGTTACAACTTCATTTAGAGCTTTAGTTGTAGATCGACCAGGACGAAAGCCAAATTGGCTATTACTTAAAATGTTATATAGATCAAAGAATTCTAACAGTTGGTTCTTAACGCATGACTCCATTATTTTTGAAAACACAGATACAATACATATTGTTCTATAGTTGTCAATACATGATTTATTACCTTTCTTAAAAAGAGGTATACTCCTAGACTTTTTTAAGCAATCTGGAAATTTAGAACAGTGAAATGAAAGATTGATCAAAAATGTTAATGGCTTAACAATAGCATCAGCAATAAGTTTGATAACTTTGTTACTAAAACCAAACACATCTTCACTGTTAGAGGGTTTTAATGATCTTATTACCTTAAGTACATCAAGCTCGCTGACATATTTCAAGTAAAAGTTTCCTGGAGGCTGTTCAACATTACTTAGAAAGGAAAAATGACTAATATTATTCTTATTAATTGCCTTAGCACTATCAACTACATTTTTCCCAATGCCAATATAATAGTTATTAAATTCTTCAGCTGTAATAGGTGGTATTGGATTTTCCCGTTTATAGTAATTACCAGCCTCAGACTTTATTATTTTCCATGCGGCTGAACATTTATTCTTTGAATTTTTTAATATGTTCTCATTATGCAAGATTTTTTCTTCTTTAATTTTACTCCTGTAAAACTTCTTTTTGGCAATGTAACACTTCTTAAGTAATATATTGTTTTTGTAATGAGGAATTTTTAGCAAATCCTGTAACATAATTACCGTGCTTCTCATTTTTCTTAAGCCACTGTCAAACCAAGAAGTATTATTCTTACTTTGATTTCTCTGTTTAACATTTTTAGTTTTTTTTGGACAACTGTTATTGTACACTATTGATAATTTACTTAAAAAATAATCATATGCAATATCTACATCTTCTATGTTATACAACAAGTTCCAATTTAATAAAGAACTTATTTCTGTGAACTCTTGCAATGTTTCATCACTTATCTTCCTATAAGAGATTTTAACAGTAAGTGGAGCAGTGAATTCAAAATAAACAATAGAATGGTCTGAGATTCTCTCCTTCCATAAGCGGTTTTTATACAAATTATTATCTAAATCTGTAGCTATATTGTCAATACAACTGTTATTTCTTGTTGGGAGTTTATTTACGCAGTAAAGATTGAATGATTTTAGAAGGTTTACAAACATTACAGTGTCTTGCTCTCCACTCTTTAGAATGTCAATATTAAAATCCCCCCCTAATACAATTTTACATTTAGGCTTTTTTCTTTGAATAAAGCATAAGAGATTATCAAGATTAGCCAAAAACATTTGGCACATAGAGCTAGGAGTCCTATATACAGATATAAAAATTACATTCCAAATATTTACATGTATACAAACAGCTTCAAGTAAACCAATTTGGGTTAAATGGGCGATATCAATCACCTCAAAAGCAATATTGTCATTAACAAGAATAGAAGCACCTCCATAAGCATTTTCTCTGCAAAAGGCAGCAGCTAAATTAAAACCTACAGGAACATACAAGGAGACTTCCATTTTGTGCAGCCAGTGCTCATTAATAAGGACAATGTCGCAATTGGCTTCATCTAAAATAACAGCTAACTCATTTAACTTGTTCCTTATTGACTGGATATTTAAATGCATGATGCGTACAGTTTTGGTGTTATTTGATTTCAAATTGTGACTTAAACTAGACTTAAAATTATATACAGAATTTACATCATCACTCTTGTTGCACACTAGGTCATCAGGTGTTGGACTGCCATTGGTAAGTTTCCCGCTGTAGACCCAGGTACTGCTGACTGCTGAGGGCTTCCTGGTGTGTTGTCTACTGTTGCAGGCTGCTCGCTGTTGCTCGGTTCCTCAGATGGGGGTGACGGTGAATCAGCTTTCTCTCTCGCCGCCTCACATATCTTGCTCACCAACCACAGCTTTCCCGTACGATTTAGGTGCATACCATGCCTTGTGTGGAGGTCCCTAGTGGCTTTGCTGGCTTCCACAAGAGTGACATTACTGAAACCATCGCAAATGTTCTTTAGGGCTACATTAGTTTTCTTAGTTTCCTTGTTTACGCAAGACCAGTCCAACAAATCATACCGGTTAGGAAGGTCAACCAGAATGATTCTTTTTGTAATATCTTTTTAAGGTGCTAGTAATGGCGTCAATGGCTAGGTGCGCTTCATTATGAGATACATCGTTAGTGCCACAGGAAATCACCAAAATATCCTTGTTCTTCAACTCCTCCCCATCAATGTTTTTATGATCCAAAACCTGACTAGCTCTGCCGCCAGGTCTTACAAAACCAATTGCATCGTATGGATGTTTGTGTTTATTGATATACCATGGCTATCAGTGCAAAGCAACATTCTTGGCAGAGTGACTTCCCCAGCTCTTGCTTTGTCATCAGTGTTTGTGATGCTAGTTTCTAGATCGTCATCTATGTGAGAAAGAGCTGCAAAGGGATTTTGGGTCGTAAAAGAACTCTTCGTTATGTTATCCAATGTTGGAGGTTTCTCCTGTGCCACTGAACGACCTCTTTTGTAAACTACCTTATTAAAACCTTGGTCTGATCCTTGAGTATGGGCCTGAACCTTGTTGGAAACAGGAGGGAAGCATTTGAGACATTTTGACACATATTTCTCGTCGGCTTTTAGTTTAGTTTGTAGATCAACATTGTCTTTCTGCAGCACCTCAATGACTTCCTCTAGGCTCTTAATTGAGGACAACATTTTGGACACTTCCTCCTGGTATATTTTACATGGTTTGCATTGATTTTGAGAGTTCTGAATGTCCCTTCTGTATTCCTCCTTTTCTTGATCACATAGTATGATTAGCTCGGCTTTTTGAGTTTGCTCAGTCTTCAACCTAGCCTTTAAGCGAGTATTTTCCTCGTATAGTTGTTTTTTGTATCAGTAAAACTGTAATGGAGGAGGTTAGGTTATGATTTTATAGCTCAAGCAATATTCTTCAATCAAACAGCTGTTTGCGTTATGACAGCTGCTCTTTAAAACTGCAACACAATAATCGTCAGGTATTTCAAGAAATGAATTTTTATACGAAGTAAAATGGTAAAATTTTCAATATGTCACCATTTTGTTTCTACAATAGTTAGGGAGCTTTAATTTTCACGGAATATTTTTAAAACCTACTTTATTAATACTGAAGAGTTTGAAAATTTCCGGTGCATAAATGGGCAATATAAAATCAAACGTTTAAACCTCTTCGTGGGACTCTCTGTGTATAAAATTTACTCAACAAAACAAAAAGTTAAAATTTCAAAAGGTAAACAATCCAAAAGGTTATAAGATCCATAAAGTTAAAAATGAATCCGAAAGTCTCAAGTGCACAGCCCGAATGAGTTGTGCACTATTTACTACATATACAGATACTTCACTGGTCTACATTACAGTGTGCCAGTTTGTTAGTTTGGGACTGGAGCAAGGATCAGGCGGGTGGTAGGTGAGATGGTCAGGCTCCACTGAAGAATAATCGTACTTTATTGTCACGATGAACGTTAAATACCCAATACTCTTTTATTAATACAATTGAACCTCACAATTTTTTAGTGGAAGTCAAAACACATACAAGTTGCATTAGAGAAATAAAATACACTTAGGGATCGAGTAATGTTAAAAATAATTTTTATATTTATGTACAGTTTATTTATTGAGACTTGCTAACTTCATATAGGCTCATCAAGGACCTCGTGAAGATTTTAGAAAGCCTTTCTGACCATGTGGGCCTTCAAGTGGAACTTAGACTTAGCTCTTACAGGCTTATTATATTTTTTATATGCATTGGAATTAAGTTAAAAAATTTTGGTCCAAAGTAAGATATTGAGTTTTTTAACAGAGTTAATCTAAATTTGTCTATCATAAGATCTGTTTTTGTGTCTAGTGTGATATTTGTGATCAGGGACTGAAAATCTTTCTTTATGTTTTTAAACAAATAATACTGTATGATAAAATAAGAGACTAGCCGATGTAAGGATTCCACTTGACGGAAATGCTCCTCACAGTTTTTTCCGCTCCCCCAAGCCCCAGACGACTCTCAAAGTCCTCTTTTGTTGGTAGAAAATTCTATTAAACAATGCTGTATTGCAATAGTCCCAGAATTCAAGGCCACATCTAAGCCTCGATTCAAACAAGCCAAAATAACCCTGTTTGAGAACTTCTTGTGATGAAAATGAAGAAAAGTACCTCAGGGCAAATGTAGCTGAAGTCAACTGTTTAACCAATTTGATCGCGTGAGAGTCCCATCTCAGATTAGAATCGATGAGGAGACAGAGAAATTTGGTTGAACGTACTCAATCAAGACGATGGTCATTTAGAGAAACTAACTAGGATAAATTTGATATCCTCTGAGAGTGAATTTCAATTATGTGTGTTCTTGATATATTCAGTATTAAAGGAGAACCAATATGAGAGTCTTCATGAGGCTGTGAAAAATAATCATGGTCAGTATGATTAAAAATTAAACAAGTGTTATCAGCAAAGAGCAAAGTGATTATTAATGAGATAGTCCAGGAGATCATTGATCTACAATCTACACTGATATACAAGACACAACGGTCCCAGCACTTGCCGAATGAGTTTGATATACTTTGGTTTTTTTTCATGTCTTAGAGTGGAGAAACAATTAGCACTTTTGTATGTTTTGTGGGCTGAAAACACGTATGAATTTGGCCTTATTTGAAGTTAGGATTTTATATTTAGGATGGTGAAATGGCATTAGCTGACCCTCATGATCAGAGAGGTAGGTGTTAATTATGTCTGATTTATGGAAGTGAGACGTAAGATTAGTTATATTATTCAGGTAGGAGCCAGCATTAGTCGACTTACGGGTAATACCGTGAACAGTTAGGACGAAGAAAAAACGGTTTAATAAGTCGGACAGTTGTGTTGATTCAGTGGTCATTTCCCAAAGGTTGATATTAGTCACCAGCAATGAAGATATAGTTGTGATCTCAGTTAAGAATGGTTAATACTACGTTAAGTTTTTCCATGAAGAGGGTAAAGAGACCATCCGGGGATCGGTATATGCACACCACCGTTGCCTTAAGTGATCGAGACCGCTGCAATCTCAAAGTGAAGCTCGACACCATGCTGCATATCATTTCACAAGTTAGAATTTTCTTTCATAAGTACTGCGACTCCACCATGTATAAACGAATTTCTGCAATAAGATGAAATGATTTTGTAACCATTAAGTATGATTGTGTTAACCTCATCATTGGTCAACCAATGTTCTGTGAGGCAAAGAATATCTATATTATCAGCCTTGAGCTCCCCTTATTTCTTTCTAATGCATTTGACATTTGATGCATAATTACTAGATTAGATTGAGTTCTGATAAAATTACTGTGGTTATTAACATAGATATTTTTACTTGCGTTTACACGACTCCTAGATGTCTTAGTTATCATCATACAAATTACAACTACTTGCGGACAAAACAGGAGGGGAATTTAAAGCTATGGCAGGTTTTGGTGTAGAACCAGGAGTAACAGTGTGGTCAGAAGTTATGTAAAGATGCACTAGTACAAGGCGGAGGAGAGACGAGCTCGTATCAAGTTCATTGATTAATTGCTGCAGTCCCAACCCCATTGCTCAGAAACTTAGGAGGTGGTCCCTGATTTACCCATGTATCGATCCCAAGTTTGACATACTTGCACACCAGCATCTTTCCCTTTTGACGAAAATGAATTCCATCCATTGAAAACAATCTGACACTTTTTGCCCCTAAGTCCAAAATTTTGACCTGTTTGTTGCTTTTTACAAAATTTTTTATTTTAATGTTGATTTCTCTGATCAAACGGTTTTCGTTAGCAGATATTGATTGTAAGTTTGCTTTCTAAATTCTTATTTCGTTCTGAAGTGTTTGGATACAATATTCAGAATCCCTGTCGAGCTCAATCAAAATTTCAAGATCTTCCCGTCTTTTATGTTTTCCAGAGTTGAGAGCTTTTGTGGCTTCTTCATAATTAATCATAAGACCAGACATGTTTTTAACCAGACCATTCTTTTCTGAAATCACAGTTAAATTGTTTTAAGCAATGACAAGCAAAAGTTCCACCACACTGCCCTCTCCAAAGTTAGCAATGAGAGTACCTAGTGCTTGTCGCAGTTGTATTGCGTGATTAGTCTTCATTCAGACTAAAAGCTTTCCTTATTAGTCCCATAACTGGTAAGCTATTGGTGGGATTAACACGAGAATGAAAAATATATACTAGATAAATAAAATGGTTTTAATTGTATTGTATGTGCAGGAAAATTAGGAAAAGTAGAAACATACCAAAATAA
The DNA here is from genome assembly GCF_021130785.1 of Homalodisca vitripennis. Taxonomy (NCBI): domain Eukaryota; kingdom Metazoa; phylum Arthropoda; class Insecta; order Hemiptera; family Cicadellidae; genus Homalodisca; species Homalodisca vitripennis. The sequence goes on from NC_060215.1 coordinate 141,604,660, forward strand.
AGTTAAAGACAAAAGAATCAAATGTTTCTTAAAATTTTATTAAAGTGAACAGTTTACATCTCTACAGTATATACAGTTTACAAATACAGCAAAAACAGGAAACATTGTTATATTATAAAACTTAATTATAGACATAAAATTTAGTCATAAACAACAAGAATAAAAATATATACATATTCTAGACTAAAAATTATTACAATGCAACTGAAAGTAAAATGGTACAACATTATTATTAGAATTGTTGAAATGAAATTATACTAATTGAAAATGAAACGTTAATGAGCTAACAGACATGAAACAGATTTTCACTTTTTCTTTGCTTTCTTCTTTTCTTGTTTTTTTAACTCTTCGTTCGTTGGATCTAAATTAGAAATTCAGATTAGTTTAGTTGATAAGATACAAATATAAGCAATATACAGAGTGTAATGAAAGTTGCTAAATTTAATTACAAACCATTTGATTTCTAGATAATACAATTGGTCAGTAAATAAACTTATAACTGTCGTAATGCATGCTTAATTATTTTGTGAACATGTAAACAATGAAAATTCTGCAGTGCATTACAATTGTTAAAGCTCACATAAACAATTTATTTGCCAATTTTTATGTTGTAGGTGTCAAAGTTTTTGTAATCATATTTAGCAACTTTTATTATGCTCTTACAATTTTTACAATCTTATTACTTTTTACTGTATTAAGCTTTAAAAACTTCAACTGTCCACTATATTGAAACATAATATGATAACAATATAAATTTTAAACTGCAAAAAAATTAATATACCAAATTTAGTTTTATATCTTTACTGGTTTTTAAAATAAAAAACATATACAGATAGACAGACAGTGAGAGACAATTAAAAAAAATAGATAGACAATTGGTTACATTTAGTTTGTAGCTCCTTTTTATCCATGGAACAATACCATAAAGTTTGTGTAGAGAGTTCTTTTACACTCTATATACTCTTTTAAATTAGTAGCACTAATAATTTAAAATGTTGTCTTTATTTACTATTGTTTAATTTCTAACATATGATGTGGTTTAATATATGTGAACATAGTGAAGGCAAGCTCATAGCGACATTATAAACTTTAATTACCCCACTATTTGAGTAACATAATATCATAATATAATTCTCAGTAAATAAACATATAAATTTTATTTCAATAGTAACAAAAAAGTTTCACCTTAAATAGAATCACGTTAACTGTGGTATTATGATGAGTGTAAACTATGATGTCCACAAATGCTACAATTCATATATATACGAAAACACACACACACTGATATGTGTGTGCTTATGTGCGTGTTATATTATTTAGTGTTCAAATGTTATGACATTTAATGTTCAATCATTACGCGTTTCACTAAACACATAAATTTAATGCTCCAACCCAAAATGTAAAATGATATTTACTAACACATTTTTTGTCTAACATTTCTTCAAATTCAGTTAAAAAATAGGCCAATAATAGACTATGTGCTTTAGTCTATTTCATCCTGGATGAAGGATGAGCAATGGTGAAACAAACATTTTCCAAAAACAATCAATTTTACTGTTATATTCAGATCAAACACAGTGTAATATCGAGTTGTCGATGGTGAGAGACAAGATAGAGAAACTGGAAGGTAAACAGAAGCAATCTATACTGAAGGATAATCAGCTGAAGAAAGTATTGGAGGCAGTCGGAACATGATTATGTTCACTCATAATTTCAACAAACTCCAGTAGTCCTTAGCAGTGATTCACCCAGAAATCTCTCTGGGGGTGTCCGGAACATCAAGTAGTTATGAGCATGGAAACCCCCGATATCATTAGTCAATCGATTATTTTGTAATAAAATGCTCTTGGGGGGGACCGGTCCTGTTCGTCCATCCTCCCCCGTCGGTGCACCCCCTGGTTCTTAGATGATTCAGGACAGACATAATGTCTAACTAGACAAGACCAGTGCTGTAAAGGATAGCCAGGTTGCTCCCATAATAACTGAAACAGCTCTAGAATTGAGCCTGGGAATCTATTTGTGAAACATTACATATAATAAAATCCTTCATATACAAATTCTGAAGGAGATATCTTGTTGATAATATTGTCACTGTCATTACTGCTTGATTACAAAGAGGTCTGACATGGATTGGTGATGACGCCATGATTCTAATGACTAAGTGGACCGAGGTCTGTCTGCTCAACTCGTGGAGTCAATTCATTTGTGCCAGGAAGAGACAAAGACCAAAAGCAATGTGAAATATCTCATACAAAAGTACAGAGAAGAGGTGCACTTTTAATAGACAGTGCTTACAGGACTGTATCTGAATCAGACATCCTGTCCTTGACGGTGGTGTGTGAGGCTTATTTCCATCAATTTCACCAGCAGGTAAGTTTGAAAACTTGGAGTGTACTTATGGTAACTCAGAACAACGATGCATCTTCATCTTTTTGGGGAAAGAAGAGGAGAAATCGAAATGGTCTTGTGTCAGCAGACTTGAATTAGTACACTTAAGAATATTTGGAGAGGATGCTGGAGACCAGTCCAGCAAAAGAAAGTTAGTGCAGAATAAGCGATGCCCAATCTTATATGAAGTAAAGCAGAAAGTGTTTCTGAAAGGGATATTTGTGTGATATGGTGACATGAAATTTAATGGAGTTTCTTTTTAAGCTTACTTTACTTACCTTTTCGCAATCTTTTGGCCTTTTTCTTGCCTTGTTTTTTCTTACGCTTCGTCTCAACCGGCGACGCTTCTTTCTGTGAAATGATCATTAATACGTAACCAGACATAACAAATGGAACACAAAAATAATGTGTAGTTTGAAATTATTCAGTGTTTAGATGATTGTCTAAGAGTAGGAGGGGGAGGGAGAGAAACAGTGAGTGATATCCAATCAATTTTGTGAATATGTAATTGTTCTAATAATATTGTTAATTTTGTACAGGCTTATAACAATTTACACACTGCTATAGTTAAACATCATTAATTTCCAGTTTTATATATTGTATATAATTTATCTTTTATAAAAACACGTGATGTCAGTCACAATAGCCTCTAGAAGGGACAGTCCACATCCCAATTAAGGCTAGTCCTAAACATTTTCAAAACATGTTGAAATTCATAGAAAATACTTGAGAATTCATATTCTAAATTTGTTACTTTTGAGAAATTAAAAGTTAGTGACTGAAAGGTTTTGCGCTTGTCAAAAGATTGAAAAAGTGCAAAATATTAAGTATTTAAATATTTACCGAAATAAGAAAGCACAAGTTAGGGAGAAAAAAGAGGAATAAAACAGCTCATGCCTAACAAAAAACAAAATGTATGCTGCTCCGAGCTTGTGCAAGTGCACATTTAAAGTGGTCGTGTTCGCTTATGCATTGACGGATTTTGTTGAAACAAGTACTGTTTCAATTGTAATGAAATTTCTCAAATAGTTGGTGTCTAGTAAATGTTTTATAACTATACTGTATTTTTGTTATTTGATTTAAAAAATGTTCAACAGACACCATTTTGTTAATATTAAAGAAAACAACACAATTATTTTCTTCAATTTTCCTTTTATCTATTCAAACCTATGCACCAAATTTGGTTTCCTTAGCTTAACTAGTTCTAGAGATAATAATTGTTTCTAAAAAAATAAAAAATGGCGGCTAGCGGCTAAATGACATATTTCTCAAACTATGTTTACAGGACATTTTTTGTTTTAAATGATGAATACTACCCACAGAAGTTTGTGACACCCTTTTGTGAACACTCTGTATATACTCTGAGGAACAAACTTATTTTCACTGTATTTATTAAAAGCCTTCTATAATCCATTGGCAGGCCCGTGCGCATGGGGGGGGGGTTTTGGGGGTCCCACCCCCCCCCCTTGAAGATTGGGATATATCATATTGTTTCCATATATCAGTTTAATTGTGCTCTATTGCGCCGTCAGTTTACGCGCAAAATAAAAAATTCTCTCGATGCTCTTGATGTCTGCAATGAGGATGCTTTTCCTAATGTCCATAAAATCTTGAGGGTAATGGCTAATGGCTGTACTACCAGTAACAACTTCGACAAACGAACGCTCTTTCTCAACATTACGCAGGTTGAAAAATTATTTGCGTTCTACCATGAGTGAAAATCGATTGAACGGATTGGCATCACTGAACATTCATCGAGACATTGAAGTAGATGTGAACTCAGTATTAGATGAATTTTTTTCTGTACCTCGACGAATCAACTTATTGAAAGAGTAGATCACATATGTTTTTATTTGAAAAAGTTTTTACTTTGTTTAAAGAATGAGTTACAAATGTATTAAAAGTATGTAGTTTTACAATTTTATAATAAACTCATTTTCCATACGTATTAACTTTTAATCTATTACTTATTTAAGTTTCTTCTTTTTTATTTCATAAAATAAGTATAGAACCTCCCCCTAAATAAAATTCTGCGCAAAGCCCTGTCCATTGGTAAAAGTGAATGTTTTAAATTCTTATCATTGTATGAGATATGCACCTACATCATGCAGACCATTTGGGTTTTTATTATCTGATATTACTGATTTTATCAGTAGAAGAGTAACAAATTTGCCATACTTAAGGAACCCTTGAACTCTTATGCAGACTATTGTAAACTTTTTTCTAACTCTAATGTTTGTACTGGTCATTTCAATCACTAATCTCAACCCAAAATGCCTCTCTCAAAGGTGCAGTGCACTAGAGCAATTGCTTTGATTGAAAATGGACTAACAGTATGTGAGGTGGGAAATGTCACAAGATTTAGCAGATCAAGGATCGACAGAGCAGTGATTCGGTTCAGACTAATAGGAAGCTATGAAAGGAGACCATGATCGTTCTGAAATAGAGCCACAACTGCAAGGTGTGACAGGAATGTTGTCTCTTTCAGTCTGAGGAATCGGTTTTGAACATCCGTTGAAGTTTGTAATGAGCTAAGAAGAGTTTGTGGAATTGATGTAAGTACCAGAACAGTTAGAAGGCTTCAAGAAGCTGGATTGAGAGCCTTCGCCTGGCTACAGGATCCAGACTTCAGGCATGCCATCAAAGAGCTCCAGATGGACGTGAGAGAGGGTGGAGATGCGATATGCTCAGTGCAAGATTTTTCCTAGGAAGAGTTTCCATGGTGGCTCTGTCACGGTTTGGGGAGGTATTTCGAGAGAGGCACGTCTTACAGAGCGTGTGATAGTTTTTGCTCGGTTTATTGGGCCTAGATTTATTTTCATGCATGATAATTGCCACCACACACTGTCAGGGTTGTAAAAAAACAACCTACATGACCTACATGAGGCAGAAATTAATGTTTTACAGTGGCCAGCAAACAGACCAGATCTCAAACCAACAGAGCACATAAGGGATCACATCGGAAGAGCCATTAGTAGACGTCGCAGTGAGATACGATGGATGCTTAGGATGCTTTGGCAAGTCCTACAGAAGGAGTGAGGAGACATCGATCAGCAGGTGATCACAGCTATAATCGACAGTATGCCGCACAGACTACAGGCAGCCATTGCATCCAGAGGAGGTTAGTAACTGACTAGTACAAACATTAGAGTTAGAAAAAAAAAGTTTAAAATAGTCTGCATAAGCGTTCAAGGGTTCTTTAAGTATGACAACTTTGTTATCTGTCTACTGATAAAATTAGTTATAGCAGACAATTCAACCCAAATGGTTTGCATGACATAGGTGCATACCTCATACAATAAGAATTTAAAACATTCACCTTCACTAATGGATTGCAGAAGAGTTTGAGCAAATACGGTGAAAATAAGTTTGTGCCACTTTTTTCATTCCACAGTGTACATTGATTTACTCAGCTTTGGCGGGCCGGGGGAATAATATTCGGCTAGGCCCGTTATGTCCTACCACCGTCGACATGGTACCTTCATATAGACATGTGGCAGGACTCAGCCCAGGTCCCAGTAAACCGGTCTGAGTACGAACCTGCATTTATACATTCAAACATTTAACAATCACTTTAATTTAATGATTTCGATTAAAACAACTGTGGCATTCTTTTTACTATAGTCAGTTAACATTAACCAATTAATTTTGTACCATTTGTAAATTAAACTATGGGGCATAATTTTGCTTTGCTTTACTTTGATTACCCTTGGAAAATAGGTTCCCAGAGGCAAATTGAGTGATTTGTTCTCGATCACATCTGGGCTTTCTGTGGTTGCGCGACAATGGCCCACGGTTGTCCAGGGGGTCGGGGTGAGCGACTTACTTATCTGTATCACTTGCTCAGTGATACTACGCTCTAGGGCCAGTCTGACTTGAACGTACGAGCGCCGCAACTGATCTGAGGCGACCTTCATCGCAACTGGATAGTGAACTACTCATTATGATTGCTAATTTTTATATTGATTCTCACCTTTTTATTATTTTAGGTGCCCCAACTATTTAATGTGAATTAACTAAACCAGAGTTATTGTTTGCCCATTTTAAAATCTGCTCTAGTCAAAGCCTTTTGTAATTGGTTGCTTTTGTCCATTTGTGAACTTTTTTGAAATATGTGTTATATAAATATATATACTCACTCAGTAAAGTGCCAATTTATCAATAAATTATTGTAAAAAATATATTAAAGGAGTTGAGTAAGTTGAGAAGAGCAGAAGTTTAAGTAAAAGCTTACTAATAAAAACTGTGTGAAAGGTATTTTTATTTTAATGATTTGTTTTGAATAAATTTATGACAAGTGAATCTTTTATTCCTATTTATTTATTTCATTAAAAGCTCTTATTTAGAAGTCTTAACGTTTTAAGTTTCATTTTACTTTATTAAAGTCCTTTATTTTCAAATCAAGTGAAGTTTTGTTTTATTTTATTTAAGTAATAAGATCCATGAATATAATTTTATACTCGAGCTTTGGGTATAACTTCATCAACATAAAATGAATTTAGCCTAAAATTTCTCTTGATCAAGGTTTAATAAGTTGCTTATTGTTTTATACAATCATGAAGTCTGTTGATTACTTTGATATACACTTGTGATACAAGTTGGTCTGTGAGATTTAATTTCCAAGTTCTCCGTATCTTTTATATTATTTGAATTAAAGATATTGCAATATTGTTTTGTCAAAATTTTCAAAATGCTTCTTATAAATTCACAATAAAACCATTTTCTAAGTTGTCATATTAAAAGTAAAAATTAAAAAAAAGTATGTAGTTCACTTAAATTGCTACATCAACTATGGTATGTATTCACACATATATTTTTAGATAGATGATTATAAGTATAACCCAAAACATTTTAGTACCTAAACTGGTTTCAGAAGTCTTTGAATTAATAAAAATAACAAGTTACAAAATACTTACGGTGACATGCTTCGGTTTTGGCTTCGGTTTGGGCTTCAGCAGCCTGCAAAAAGAAAATGGTAAATTATTTGGTAGTAATGTGTTAAATAAATAAATTATACCAACATACAGAATTCTGTGGATCCAAGCAAAAACACAGAGAACAAGGTGGACTTGTTAACTGCAATCTGCTAAATATATGTTCGAAGAATCCAACAGTTCATAATATATAGAATAGGAAATATACCAGTTGTGAAAATATGGTGTTTCTGCTATTGTAACATATATCATGGGAAATGTTTGTAATTGTTTTGTACTGTAGTTATAATCATTCTGCTGAATCACGGTAGGAAGTAGGCTCTATGTTAACTAGACGCGGTACGTGGACATTATTTTGTTGGTTTGAGCTCTCCAGCTGTTAGAGATGTCAACGGTGATAGGTTCCCGAGCCGGTCGCGGTTGGTTTGAAGAGAGAGGAGCAGTCTTCAAGTCGAGTGCAGAGCGTCTACATGTGCAGTTCAGAAGCCATAGTACTTCCTCTATTCCTATACATTTGGGATATAGAGTTAATTTTTACCCGGTGTGTTTTAAGTCAAGTTTTAAATTTCTTTTTTTTTCTTTAGTGCTTAATAGTTTTTCAGCCTCCATAGTCTTCAAAGTAGTAAGTCCCGTACCAGCGTTTAGTTTAACATCTTTTATTTTATACTGTTGTGTTAAATTTTCTAAATTTTGCCATATAACAGAGTCTGATAATTAATTCAACTTTTGAAGCATTTTAAATTAGATTTTGATCCTAAAGTTTACATCAAGCATTGTGTAATTTTGATTTTGAATATTTTGAGAAGAGAACTTTTTATTTTATTTTGTTAATTAAAAACTTTTTGGTGAAGTATACCTTTTTAGTTTCATTTTAAATTTTGATCAGACTCTAAATTAGATTTGACCGATTGAGAGAAATTTTGAAGAAAAGCGAATCAAGATTTTGTAAAACTTTGTTAAATTTTGAGTGAAATTTAAAATTCGGAATAAATTAAGTATTTCCGGAAAGTTGTTCTGATTTATAGAAAATTAGCTCCAGACTTTATAAATAATATGTACTATAAAAACGGTACAGTTTCAAATCATTCTTTATCAGCAATGAACTTCAAACGTAGTATACTTTCCTATTTTTTACTGAAAAAAGGTTCTGAACACCCAAACCGAGCACTGGTTATACTATACTGAAGATGGTAAAAAAACCTTAAGCTGAAAATGGTAATTTTTTATTCCCTATTAAGTTAAAATGTAAAATAACCAACATCGTTTGTGAATACAGGTTAACAGCCAGCTGTAGAAAAATAACTTTGATCACTATTTGAAAAACCAGAACAAACAATATTTATAACTATTATTCTGTTAATAACAGTACAAAAAGTTATACAAAATTGTTGTGATTTTTCAATACAGTTATTACAATAAGGAACTAATATAAACTCCTTCTTCAACAAATGACTGAGTTGTGTCCCATAAGAACAATTTTACGCCGTTATTTTTGATCTTAGAATTATGGAAGAAGTCTCAATTTAAATACACGATTAATACAAACCCAAACACTTTTTAGTTTTCCTTGTAAAGTATATACAGTATTATAACATTTAAATTAAATAGAAAAAAGTTTTCCCGGATAACCAATAAAAGTATTGAATAAAGTGAAAAGCGTTTGGATGTGTATTAATCATACGTTAAAATTATGCATCTCCCATAACTTTATGACTAAAAATAATACCGTAACAGTCAGTGAAGTGAATAAAATGAAGCAATGCCTATGAAGCACTAGCCACGAGTTTAAGAATATTCTCAATTTGGTGTGAATAAACAAGTGCTTGACTCTTGAAGTAATTGCTCAATGAATGGAGAAGATTCCGGAAAATTCTTGAGCAATTGCTTTACTTACGTAATGCTTGCTTCTCAATTTTGAAGCAATTGCTTCAATCCATCATCAACAAATGTTTCATTTCTCCCCTCTCCCGAGTTTTTTTGGTCTTCTACCTGAGGATTGTCCATAACCACTTCTTCGTTTCCAGGTACAAAGTTGCCTTGGCCTGCATCAAAGTCATCATTTAGATGTTTTGAAACATTATGCAACACTGCACAAGAGACAACCACTTTAGGGACTTTTTCCATTGAAACACGTATACAGTTTCCTAAAATTGGAAATCTTTGTTTCAGTTGTCCAAAGCACCTTTCAATAATTACCCTCTCCCTCGCATGCGCAATGTTGAAGTTCACTTGTGCATCTCCTGCAGCTGGATTTAAAGGTGTTACTAGCCATGGTGATACTCCATAACCCGAGTCTCCAAGCAAACAGGCAGCTCCATCAAATTTTGATATTACATCTCTAATTGGACTCCTTCTCCAAATTCTTGCATCATGTACGCTTCCCGGCCATTCAGCTGAAACACATGTGAAACGTTCTTGGGCATCACAAGTCGCTTGTACATTGATACTGGCAAACCCCTTCCTATTAATGTACTCATCTCCAAAACTTGTGGGTTTTTTAATCTCGATGTGTGTGCAATCAAGAGCTCCAACTACTGTAGGAAGGCGAAAACGTTTTTGCCACAACAGTTTTGCTTCATTAATTTCATTATTCCTTGCAGGAAAGTGAATCCAGTTACCCAATCTTTCCACAATATTATTCAGAACTGAATCAATTGTCTTACATACAGTTCGGTGTATGTCCATATCTTCGCCAATACCACTTTGAAATCCGGTATCACCAACAAACCTCAAAAAAACTTCCATCTTTTGTCTTGGTGATAAGAGTTTTACCTCTAGTTTCTTCATTTTCGGGCAAAAACTCACGGGCTAAGAAGTCCAAACTTTCACTGTCAAACCGGAGCAACTCCTTACAACGGGTAATTTCTCTTTGTTCACCATAAAATTTGCGAGCTAGCACGTGCATGAACTCGGCCATGTTGACAGTACCGCCTAAGTCGAGAAAACTTGCTTCATTTTTATCGAGCAATTGCTCCAAAATAATGAAGCACTTCACTTCATTTTATGTGCAATTACTTCACTCCAGGAAAACTCGAGCAATTGCTTGGCTAAGAATTTGTTAGCTGTTTTATTCACTTTAAATGAAGCAATTGCTCAAATATACCCAACTAGAAGCAATTACTTCACTTTATTCACATCACCGAGTGTTTGAAGTTTTAAAATGTTCTTATGGAGCTAAAATAAAGGTGGTCACCAGTAGGCGACTCTTAAGAAGTCTATTTAGATACAAGTGAAAAAAAAACATACAAACTATCTCTTTTTTTAACCCTTCAACGCGTTTTGCCGTACTGAGTACGTCATGGAGTAGTCGGTTATTTTTGTAGCTGTAACAGACGACTATCGAATGTTTTCAATGAAAAATGTATACCAATCGAAAGGAGAAGATTCAAACTTTCGATTAATTGAGTCGATATCTCGAAAAATCGATCTTTAGAAAAAATATCTGAGAAATCAGCTGCATTCAAGACGACGTCATTGCCGTGCAGCCGATCGTTTGTCAGCTTACGTTTGTTGTTGTTTACAGTCATTGTTAGTGTGATGGTTATGTTCAACTGACATATTTTTGTGTGTTTTACGTTCCTTTGTTTAGTTATTATTATTAGTTTTACAAGCTAACTATATTGTTTTGAAGAAGGAAATCCCGTTTTGACAGGAACAATTTGTTGTGTTTTATAAACATGAGTTGGGGATGGTTTGTAGGTTAGCTAGCTTTTAGGGAAATTAACCTAAAGTAGGTTAATTTTGTTTAATTTGGCTAATTTTAAACACTAACAACATAGAAGTATAATAAAATAATTATAAACTTGGGTAATTTGCTTACATTATTTATAAAACACAAAATCTCTAAAAAAACCGCCAGAAAAATCAACGCAGGAGGGAGTATGACCATGAAAAAAAAATAACGCGTTGAAGGGTTAATAAACAACATTTATTACTCACTGTGACCAGGGGAGGATGGGTCCTTCGGTTCGACCTTCCACATGTACATTGGCGAGTGTTCTGTACCTCATAGTGAGGTAGTTTTTGTATATTTCTGCATTCTCGTCATCTCTAACAGGCAACATAAAACAAGAATAAGTTATAGAATAAAAAGTTATGAATATTGGTTGTTTTGTGTGTGTGTGTGTGTGTGTTTTGGTGGTTGTTTTTCAATATTACAATTAGAAACCAATATAATCTCCATCATCAACAAATGACTTGAGTTTTGTCTCGTAATAGCAATGTTACTCTTCAAACAATTCTACACCGTAATTTTTGGTCATAGGATTAAGAAAGATGTCTCAATTTAAACATATGATTGATACACATCCAAATACTTTTCAGTTTTCCTTGTAAAGTATATACTGTGTTTTAACATTAAAACAAAATAAAAATATTTTAACGTTTTTTTCTGAAATGCCAATAAAAGTATTGAAATAACTAAATTGTGTTTGGTTGTGTATTAATCATAGTTTAAAACAACACATCTCCCATAAATCTATGACTATAAATAATATCATAACTATGTTTAAAGTTATATATTGTTTTATGGAGCTAAAATCGTGATAGTCACCAATACTGGTGACTCTTAAGAAGTCTATTTACATACAAGTGAAAAATAAACAAATTTACGTAAAAACTCTTTCAACTTATAAACAACTTTAATTATATTTACTCACGGCTCTATGTCCGGTTCCCTAAAATGTCCTCGATTGGATAACTGGATGTGTCTTTGAATAGGGAAATTCCAGTCACCCCGTCCAAGACGCTCCACGGACCTACCTCAGACAAACCAAATCTTCCATTAACATAAATATAGTTCATAGTAAAATTACCATAACAACACACGCTACATACACACATGAGAACAGATAAAACATATACATATTTTAAAATAGAGTTTAATTAAGTTTTCATGATTTTTAACCTATGAAGTTACCAGGAAAATGTCACAAAATGTGTCTTAAGACTGTCAAAACATTAAATTTTATTTTAGTACTGATTTTTAAAACAAACTGCCAGGAAATGTGTATCCATGATAACACTTTGAGTCTGACAAAATATAAATCCTATGCAAATTTAGCTGTTATATAAGACAGTTAAAGAACAAAAAGTGAAACTTATTCACTTTGGAAGACTAACAATTCTACGATCTATGTTTTTAGTCACATACAAAATAATTGTAAAACGTTATATACAAAATTGAAATGAGCTACCTCTTTTTTGTTTGTATATATTTTCCCTTGAAAAATATTTTGACTTACTTCTATTTTTATATTAAATATTTGAATTTAAAACTCCAACAAGCCATTTTGTAATATAAACTAGAATAAATTAAAGCAACACACAATGATCTCAACAGGGTAGAGGAGCTAAATTTTCTTAAAATGTAGAATTTTCTAATGAATCGCAAATAATGTTTCAGCTGTAATATGAACATCCCAATTAAGTTTTTCGTCCAGGTTAGTCCTAGATACTTCAAAGGTTTATCTTGTCTTAGCTCTTTAAAATAACAGACCCCACACAGCAATAATATTTGTGATATTTAGATTTGAACATAAAATCATAAGTACTGAAATCAAAATTGACATACATAGACTTATTTACATTTATGTTCATTTTATTAAACAAACATCCAGTTCCTTACATTTTGATTGTACTCAATAAATAGAGTTAACAAAACTTGTTAGGTGAAAATGACGATGAAATATTAAAAAATTTCAGGTTTTTTTTTCTCAAAATCCAATAAAAGTTTTGGAAAACTTAAACGTGAATTAGTAATTACTTAAAATTACACACCTTCCATAGATCTATGACTAAAAATTATCGTAACAATGTTTGAGGTTTTACATCGTTCTTATGGAGCTAAAATCGAGATGGTCGCCAATGCTGGTGACTCTTAAGAAGTCTAGTACATACAAGTGAAAACTACACATAAAACTATCTCTTTATTTAACAAATATCTATTACTCACCTTGAAACCAATGAGCGAGGACTAACACGTTGCCTTGGAGGAGTCGGAGTCGGACTCGGAGTTGCAATAGCATCTTCCTCCGAATCCGAATCATCGCTTGATTCTCTACTAACATACAATATAAAACAAGAATAAATTATGGGATAAAAAGTTATAAATTTAGTTGATGTGATTTTTCAATATAGTGATTAAAATAAGAAACCAATATAATCTCTATCCCCAACAAAAGACTTTGAGTTTTGTCCCATAAGAGCAATGTTACACCGTTATTTTTGGGCATATAATTATGGAAGATGTCTCAATTTAAACACATGATTAATTCACATCCAAAAGCTTTTCAATTATCCTTGTAAACTTTATACTGTGTTTTAACATAAAAACTAAATAAAACTTTTTTTCTGAAACGCCAATAAAAGTATTGATATAACTAAAATGTGTTTGGATGTGTATTAATCATATTTTAAAACAACACATCTCCCATAAATCTATGACTCTAAATAATATCATAACTATGTTTAAAGTTATATATTGTTCTTATGGAGCTAAAATCGAGATGGTCGCCAATACTGGTGACTCTTAAGAAGTCTATTTAGATACAAGTGAAAAATAAACATACAAACTATCTCTATATTTAACAAACATTTATTACTCACTTTGGCATCGCCGAGGATAGATTATCCGGTGCCCAGGGTAGATTATCCGATGCCCAGGATGGTCCTGGTCTTGCCATATCTTCCTCTGGACTTTGAATGGAATGATCTTGGTCGATTGATTCTCCAGCACTAACATATAATATAAAACATGAATGTTATAAAATAAGAAACCAATATAATCTCCATCCTCAACAAAATACTTTGAGTTTTGTCCAATAAGAGCAATGTTACACTTCAAACAATTTTACACCGTTATTTTTGGTCATAGAATTATGGAAGATGTCTCAATTTAAACATATGATTAATTCACATCCAAAAGTTTTTCAATTATCCTTGTAAACTTTATACTGTGTTTTAACATTAAAACAAAATAAAAATAGTTTAACTTTTTTTCTGAAACGCCAATAATAGAATTTAAATAACTAAATTGTGTTTGGATGTGTATTAATCATATTTTAAAACAACACATCTCCCATAAATCTATGACTCTAAATAATATCATAACTATGTTTAAAGTTATATATTGTTCTTATGGAGCTAAAATCGAGATGGTCGCCAATACTGGTGACTCTTAAGAAGTCTATTTAGATACAAGTAAAAATAAACATACAAACTATCTCTTTATTTAACAAACAACATTTATTACTCACTTGGACATCGCCCAGGGTAGATTATCCGGTGCCCAGGAAGGTCCTGGTGTTGCCACTTCTTCTGGTGGAGTAAGAATTATATCGTCATCATCGCTCGATTCTTCAGCACTAATATATAATATAAAACAAGAATGTTATAAAATAAGAAACCAATATAATCTCCATCCTCAACAAAATACTTTGAGTTTTGTCCAATAAGAGCAATGTTACACTTCAAACAATTTTACACTGTTATTTTTGGGCATATAATTATGGAAGATGTCTCAATTTAAACATATGATTAATTCACATCCAAAAGTTTTTCAATTATCCTTGTAAACTTTATACTGTGTTTTAACATTAAAACAAAATAAAAATAGTTTAACTTTTTTTCTGAAACGCCAATAAAAGAATTTAAATAACTAAATTGTGTTTGGATGTGTATTAATCATATTTTAAAACAACACATCTCCCATAAATCTATGACTCTAAATAATATCATAACTATGTTTAAAATTAAATTTTTATGGAGTTAAAATCAATATGGTCGCCAATACTGATGGCTCTTAAGAAGTATATTTATTTATTAATGTTTTTATTTATTTATCAACGTTAATACACCATTTTACAGATAAGTACATTTAGATACAAGTGAAAAATAAACATACAAACTATCTCTTTCTTAGCAAACATCAATTACTCACTTTAAATAAACGCAACGGAGATAATCAGGTGGCCTAGACTGTTGTGATTTTGACAAACCCCTGGAAGTTGCTTCCTCTTCTGTCTCACTGGATTCTTCTGTATCCTCAGATTCTTGATCCCTAACAAACAAAATAAAACAAGAATATGTTATAGAATAAAAAGTTATAAACATTGGTTGTTGTGATTTTTAATATAGTGATTAAAATAAGAAACCAATATAATCTCCATCTTAAACAATTGACTTAGTTTTGTCCCATAATGATCAAAATAAGCAAGACAAATATCAATTTGTACTTGATTGGACTATATAGACAGCCACAGGCTAACTTAGATGGAGCTCTGGAAAGACTTTCTACAATCATAGAAGTGACAACAGCCCACAAGTACAGACTGATCATTATGGGTGACATAAATATTGATATTTTAAATCCTGACATTAACACAGTTAAATTAAATGAAACACTGGCTGCTTTTGACATTGGGAGACTCCCTCTACCTTTAACCAGATTTACGAGTACTACTTCAACACCAATTGACTGTGTATGTACAAATCGCTAGACAAAAGAATAGTACGTTGAGGCGATTCACACTGGCATATCTGACCTCAAGACCCAAATATGCAACCTCAAAGTTTCATCACCAATCACAACCCAACCCAGTCAGATCATTCGACACTTCCATGAAGAGAATCTCCAACACCTCCTAGCAGACAATCGCTGGCTCAAAGTCCATAATGCCACAAATTTTGACCATGCCTTTAACAATTGTTACATCTCATTGTATGCTGGTATAGAGATAGCCTGCCAGAGGACAAAGAGAGCCCCAGATTCATCTGAATGTGAAAGGAAAGTTACTGAATGACCTTGTTCTTAAAGTAGCAGAACAACTAAATAACTACTTCATATGTGCTGCTGATGAATCACTAGTTAAAGGCAATGTAACTCAAGAACTGCCACAGGAAACCCAGTCACAATTAGATGCAATCAATACCTCTTAGAAATATCATTCACCAATCCAAAAGAAATATCAGAAATAATTCAGTCGTTTAAACAAAAGTGGTCTCCAGGATCGGATGAGGTTCCCTCACAACTTGTAAAAATCTGCTCCAAAGAACTCATAGCTCCGTTAACAAGCATTATTAATAAATCATTTAAAGGATTATTCTCAAGTGGTCTAAAATATTTTAAAATCTATACCAAATACCAAAAAGGCTCACTAACAGATCCAACAAATTATAGACCCATCTCTAGTCTCCACCTTATTTAAAGTAATGAAAAAGTAGTGCTTGCAAGATTAATAAAACACCTAGAGGATAACAGCCTGTTAACAGACAAGAAGCATGGATTTGTAAAAGACAAATCAACCATAATAGCAATTATCAGCCTCATGGAAAATTTAATTGATCAGCTTGAAAACAAAACACTAGTTACAGGAATAATACTTGACTTTAGCAAGGCGTTTGATTTCCTAGGGCATGATCTCATCCTCCTGAAACTTGAGTCATTAGGCATAAATGGAGCAGCAAACTCTTGGTTTCAATCGTACTTAAGTGGATGCAGTCAAGTGGTAGAAATAAAGTCTACATTCAACAACCTTGTAAAGTATGTGAAATACAATCCCAAGGCAATAACAAGAAGGGAGCCTCAGGGTTCGGTTCTGGGGCCAGTTCTTTTCATTTTATTTACCAATGATATGCCACAATACTCTCTGGTGGTCTTGTTTAATGTATGCTGACGATACTACTCTTATAGTAAGCGATGAAACAGCTGTTAGGTGAACAGAAAACTCTTCCCAAGGCTTGAATAAGGCCTATCAGTACTGCAAGGAAAATGACTTGGTTGCAAATACTACAAAAACAAAGCAGATATGTTTTGGAAGGAGAAAAGACACACTAGTCCTGGACAATGTAGTGCAAGAAGGCAAGGTTAAACTGCTAAGAATGACAATCGATGCAAACCTCACTTGGACACCTCACATCAATAACTTGTGCAAAATAGTTTCCTCTAGTCTATATGTTGTGAAAAGACTTAAACAAGTAGCTGATATTAAAACTGCCAAAACAGAATATTTTGGACTATGTAAATCACATATTAGATATGACCTTATTATTTGGGGTGGAACTTCACTCAGCAACATGGAACGAGTATTCATTCCACAGAAACAAGCTATAAGGGTACTTGGAGATTAGCAACCTCTAGAGACTTGCCCTGCATCTTTTAAGGAACTGGGAACCATGACAGTGGTCAACCTCTACATTCAAGAGGTAATCACTTATGCTGACGATAAAAGTCCACCACGCAACAACATCCACAGCTATAACACCAGACATGCTTCATCCTTTGCTACACCTCAACAATTGCCTCACTCTGTACGAAAGACAACCACTCTACATTGGCTGCAGACTACATAATCATCTCCAAGAACAACTGAAAAGAATGAGAGGACAAGAACTGAAGAGAGAGCTCAGCAAATCGTTGACAGAATGACCGTGCTACAGCCTAGCTGAGTTCTACAATGAAAATTTATTTAATTGTATATTAAGATAACCTATTTTATTGTACCATGTAACTTTCTGATGTTAACAACATTGTAATTTTATATTTTGTAAACTGTTTGACGCCTTTGTATTTCTCTATGAAATGACAAAATAATACAGAAATTGATTAATTGATTGATAAGAGCAAAGTTACTCTTCAAACAATTTTACACAGTTACTTTTGGTCACAAGATTATGAAAGATGCCTCTATTTAAACATATGATTAATACACATCCAAACCCCTTTCAGTTGCCCTACTGTGTTTTAACATTAAAACAAAATAAAAATAGTTTAACGTTTTTTTCTGAAATGCCAATAAAAATATTGAAATAACTAAAATGTGTTTGGATGTGTATTAATCATATTTTAAAACAACACATCTCCCATAAATCTATGACTCTAAATAATATCATAACTATGTTTAAAGTTATATATTGTTCTTATGGAGCTAAAATCGAGATGGTCGCCAATACTGGTGACTCTTAAGAAGTCTATTTAGATACAAGTGAAAAATAAACATACAAACTATCTCTATATTTAACAAACATTTATTACTCACTTTGGCATCGCCGAGGATAGATTATCCGGTGCCCAGGGTAGATTATCCGATGCCCAGGATGGTCCTGGTCTTGCCATATCTTCCTCTGGACTTTGAATGGAATGATCTTGGTCGATTGATTCTCCAGCACTAACATACAATATAAAACATGAATGTTATTACTCTTATTGCTTAGTAAACAACATTATATTTACTACTTTATTGATGGTAAGAGCAAATCAGGTGCATTCATATTATTGTCATGAGACGCTGTATTATATTGTTGTTGAACGCTGGATGAACCCTCAAATGGCAAGATTCCAGATTCCCCAGTCAGTACTTACTTTAAGTTACATCTGATAAGCCAAGTTGTTCATTAACAACAATATAGTTTATAGTAAGATTACCATAACAATTACATAAGCTACATGCACACATTGAAATAGATAAAATATATATTTGTTTAATTAGCTTAAGCAAGTTTTCATGATTTTTAGCTGATAAAGTTTCTTTAAGAGGTTTATAAATTAGATTTACATGTAGAAACATATTACAAATCAAACAATTAATATGTTCCCCCTAACCAGTTTTATTTAAATTTCAAGCAAAATTAAAATAAAATTTTAATAACTATTAAAATTGAATGTCTAACAATGAAAGATATGTTATTAAAAACACTTAATAGGCACTACAGAATCTAAAAATAATAAAATGTAACCCAAATAGTTAGAGCACTATATAAAAAATAATAAAAAAAAAATTAAAAAAAATTATCTTCTTAATCTAAAAAAAAGCATTTTTATATATTTTTGTTTTAGATTTACAGGAATGAAGATGGCCTTGAATTGAGGTGGATAAATTGTATTGTGCACCTCAGAAATGCATAAAAATACTGTTTAGGGACTTCACACTTTCAAAATTTACCCTGAATCTCCCTTCCTTCTGGGAGCTATTCCATATCTCCAGACTCCCTAAAGGTTAAAATTTCACTAACTCTAGTTCTCGAAATTGAGCACTGAAAGTACATATATATATTTTTTTTAAGTAACCCCTCTCCTTGTTAACACGTAAAACCTCATGGTATTGTAATGTAGGAATCAAAATAAGACTTGTCCACTATGTATATGGCTGCACAGGTTAAAAAATGCCTCTTTTTAAAATTATTGTAGGTTTTCAAATTTACCATAAGGATGACTTATTACAGTGGGCAAACTAATGAACAAAACTCACAAAGTTTGAAAATTGAATACTGTTGTGAATATTGAGTTCAACTCCATTTCACTTTCCGCTTATTGCAATAAAATCTGACACTCACATACAGCTCTAAAATCTGGAGTCCACATAAGTCTGAAGATATACAAAAATAGTCAGTGGCGAAGAAGCTCAAAAATGAACTCTGCATCGTTTTGACATCAGAGACATCTAGTCTACAAAATCAAGTGTTATATAGCTTTCATGAGTCAAGTCAGCGGCTGCATCAGATTTTAGACACTGTACTAAGTGGAAAGTGAAATTGAGCAGACCTCCACATTGGCTATGAATCAACCCTTCCCAGCATAGATACGTTAATTATTGTTAATGTCATTGCGAAATTGGATTCTGTGCATTCATTACAATCCTATACCACTCATAAGACAGTTCAATTTGCTCTACTTTATCAATTTGAGTAAGTAGAGGTATTAACCCAGCAGAGATCACTTCTGGCTGGTTTATACCTTCCAGTTGAACGTACCATTGGGCACAGCAAAAACCGATGTGTCAAAAGTAGAGGAATTATTGAATTCAAAAATGTGGACTATATGGTAATTGTGAGAAATATTGGCCAACAATTATATTGATATTGTTGGTGATAAGACTTATCTAGTAAATTTAATGAAATCCCAGTTATTTATTGGAAGTGAATCAGACAACATCGAACCTATGATTGCACAACAGACAACCAACGGTTGTCTCAGTACAGTTGTCCATCTGCCTATGTGTTAATCCATAACTAATAGTTAAAGTATTGAACGCCTTGTACAATGAGCTTTGACTCAGCACAATGAATCAATAAGGTACGGCAGTATCGTGAGCTTTTGGAACTATTGCAAGAGTGGGAGGATTGATAAGGAAAAACTTGTATAAAAATGAAAATAACTACTTTTTATCAAAACAATAGGGGAGGGCCGTACAAAACGGGGATGGCGGCTTAAATGAACAACATTACAAAATGAACCCTGGAAAATTGTTAGTAATAATTCAAGGAAAGCTATAATACCCCAGAATATTAATATATCTTGTGAAAATTCTTTTGAAATTTTGTCTACAGACATTTTGGAGTGCGACAAACTTGTTGAAGACACTCGACAGACATCAGCACACAAGAAAAAGGTATGCTTACCTAAGAACATAAATATTTCTAAAGACAATAGGCCTAAAACTTTTAACAGCTTTGTGTCGAGCAAAATGAACCAATCTAAACTTACTATAATGGCCGATAGTCATGGGAAAAACTTGAGTGATTTAATTCACCAACGAGCTACTGTAAATGTCTGTTCGTTTGTTAGATCAGGTGCAATTTTTAACAAAGTCATTGAGGAGGTCCAACAGCTAACTACAGACTTGACGAAGAATGATTATCTTTTGGTGATGGCAGGTACTAACAATGTAGAAAGTACAAGTGTGAATCGATTGATGGAAGATGTACATGGCCTGATTCGGGACTCCTCTCACACAAATTTAATTCTTGCGACATTGCCAATGAGGCATGATAAACCCAAATTGGATCTGAAGATTTCAGTTATAAATTCAAAACTTGAAAAAGAGGCTAAGACTGATAAGTTCCAAATTCTACCACTTCATATCTTGCCACGGCATTATTACACTACTCATGGTATGCACTATAATAAGAAAGGAAAAGTGAAAATTGCAGAGATGATTGTGAAAATGCTTTCAAAAAATATAGAAAAACCTACCAATCAGACTTCGGGTTTGTCTCCTGTGATTGAGGAGCAGGGAATCCATGTAATTGAACAGGACATGGGCCTTATAATTGATAATTTTTTGTATGACTCATCTGTGGGTTTCGCCCATTCTATATCTGGTGACCTTGGCCATGATAGAAATATGACAGCTGGTGTAGCTGTTGTATTCAGGAAGAAAATTGGTAGGCCACAGCTTTCAGACCTCAAATCAGACAAACTTACGTTTCAAAAGGTAAGCCATGGAGGAGCCTGCATATACAGCCTAATTACCAAAGCGACGTATAATGCAAAACCCATAATTCAGGACTACAATGATGCTTTCGCCCAACTGACTCAGGACTTCAAGGCCAAAGGGCTAAAAAAATTGATCTGCTCCCCAATGGGCTGTGTGAGAGATATGATTCCGCCTGAACAATTCGCCAAGAACATAGTGGCATTCCATCAAGAAACTGGTGCTTCAGTAAGTATTGTGTGCTGTGACCAGGTATCACAAAGAGAATTAAGGCGTGGACTTTCACATCAGGAGTTTATGTTGAAGCTGAAAGAGTCGATTGAAGATGGCATCTGTAACCTTTCATCTGCTGGTGGACAGGATATAGAGTGTCAAGACGTATCAGTTCCTGTGGACAGTCCCCCTACTTCGACCCAGACTCCAGTAGATGAGGAAGAGGATGGTGCGATAGACTTAAAAAACGAACCTCCAAACAAAAATATAAAGAACACTTAGATTTAGATAACTTCTGTTTAGTTTGTAACAAATTTTACTGCTTTCATGCAAATAAGGTAAATCAAAATTTAAAATTTAAGAATGTTTGGCCTATTTGTAAGGAAGCCAAAATTGATCAGAAATATAATTGGCTATTACATTTAAATATCCAAGAAGGAGTACTTGATAAAAAAATTGATTTAGAAATAATTCTACAAAATTCAAATATTCAAATTATTTGTTTAAATGAACATTGGTTGAGTAGGGATAGTGTTACCATTTTAAATAGTTTTTCTAATTATAATCTGGCACATTTTTATTGTAGAGATAGAGATTATCATGGAGGCTCATGTATTCTTTTGAAAAATAATTTTGAATTTAAAACCAGACAAGATCTGTGCATTTATAATATGGATTCAGTTTTTGAAGCTTCATGCATAGAAATAATTAATTTAAAAAGGCCTATAATTATCATTTCTATTTATAGAGTGCCAGAAGATTCAAATTTCAAATTATTTTTAAATAAGCTTGAGGCTTTGTTAAAACTTTTAGGTAAAGAAAACCATGTAAACAATGTTTATATTGCATCAGACTTTAATGTAGATATAATGGAAACAACAAATAAACCACAGCAGAAATTTGAATTCCTATCTCTGATTGAATCATACGGTTTTAAAACACATTTTGCATCACCAACTAGGATTACTTTTAATACAAATTCATGCATTGATAATATTTTAACTTTTAAATTTAAGTCATCCTTTGAATCTCAGACAATGAATTTGGAATTGGGTTTGTCGGATCACAGGGCAGTCTTTTTAGATATTTCTAAAGATCTTATTTCTGATAATGACAATACTAAACTTAGAGTAAAAAGACGGATTTTTTCTAAAAAAGCTCTTTATAGATTTAGCAGTAGATTAAAAGACACTAAGTGGAATGTTTCAAACAATTTTACTTTTGTTGACAACTGTTCTAATTTCTTTAATTGCTTTCAAAATATATTTGAAGAATCATTTCCATTAAAATTCTCTGCTAACAAAACCAAACAATCCAAAAATAAAAAATGGATAACAAAAGGAATTCAAATTTCAAGCATTAAAAAGAGGGAGCTTAGTAAACTAGCCAAACAGTCAAACAATCCAAATTTCATAAATTATGTAAAAAATTATAAAAAAATTTTCAAAAATGTCTGTAATAAATCAAAGCAAATGTATAATTCTAATTTCATAAAAGATTCTGAAAATAAAAATAAAGCTGCTTGGCATGTAGTTAAATCTGAGCTTGGATGCAAAAAATCTGTTAACAATTTTCCTGATGTTGTGTTGGATAGTGGTAGGGTTGTTAAAGATGGAAAGGAAATTGCACAATTCTTCAACAAAAAATTTGCAGAATTGGCCAAAGAAATTAAGGCTCGACCTTGTGAACAAGAGGCCCTAAATTTAGCACAAACTGATCTTGAATGTCAATTTTTTAAGTTTAATTTTGGTAATGTGTCATCAGATGATGTTGTTAAAGTGATAAAATCATTAAAAAATAAAAAATCATCTGGGTGGGATGAAATACCTCTGGACGTAATGAAACATGTAATGTATAGTATAGCTGTTCCTTTATCAGTTTTAATTAATCAATCATTCAAAAATTGTAGTTTTCCAAAAAATTTAAAACGGGCTGAATTAAAACCACTCTATAAAAAAGGCCAAAAACAAAATCCAGATAATTACCGTCCAATTTCAATACTGCCATCATTTTCTAAAGTATTTGAAAAATTAGCACTAAACCAAATTACAAATTTTTTAGAATCTAATTCAATTTTGACTTGTGATCAATTCGGATTTAGGAGGGGTCACAGTACATTAGGGGCCATTAATAAACTTGTAAATGAGGTGTCTTGGGCTTTGGATGGGTCACAGAGAACCATGGGTGTGTTTTGTGATTTGTCCAAGGCTTTTGATTGTGTGAACCATAATATCCTTTTAAAAAAGCTTAAACTGTACAGTTTTTCAAATAGATCAATCCTGTGGATTGAATCTTATTTAGTTCATCGATTTCAAAGAACTGTAATTTTTAAAAATAGTGTAAAATCTAGATCTCGTTGGGAGGAAATTAAAGTTGGCGTTCCTCAAGGGTCTATTTTGGGGCCTCTACTTTTTCTTCTGTATGTTAATGATTTACCTAAAAATGTTTCACCAAAAATTATATTATATGCAGATGACACAACCGCAGTTGTTAAAGCAAACTCTCACTTTCAATTAAAAAATAAATTAAATCAAGCTTTTTATGAATTGGCATACTGGTTTAAGGTTAACGGATTGAAATTAAATCAAGAGAAAACTCAACTATTAAATTTTCGAACAGCACAATTAAAGGAGGGCTATAATAAGGATGTGATTTTCCACGGCCAACAAATAAAATTATGTGATAGTGCAAAATTTTTAGGTATAGATCTGGATATAAACTTTTCTTGGAAAAAATGTATTGAAAATATTATTAGAAGATTAAACTCGGCATGTTATCAAATGCTAGTGTTATGAAATTCAATTAATTTGGAAACTAGAATAATAATTTACTACTCTTTCTTTTTTTCAATAATTCAATATGGTATTGAATTTTGGGGATCATCTTCTGACTTTGATATTTAAAGTTTTTAAGATCCAAAAAAAATTATGAGATTAATGACCTTTTCATCATTTAGAACTTCTTGCAAACCTCTGTTTAAAGAATTAAAAATCTTATCACTTCCAAATTTATACATTCTGAAAACCCTACTAACAGTACAATCAAATTTTGAAAGCTTATCAAGTGATAACTTTGATCATAATTACAATACAAGATTTAAAGCTAATTTTCAATATCCCATACATCGACTGCGTCTGGTAGAAAAAACTCCAATATACACGGCAAAAAAACTATACAATAAGTTACCTCAAAAATATAAACATTTAATCAATTCAAAAACATTTAAAAGCAAACTAACAGATTTTTTGTTGGAAAAAAACTATTATAGTGTTAATGAGTATTTGATGGATCCTGAATTTTAAAATTGTGTTTTAACATAGATTACATTAAATTTGTTACGCTGTCTTGACCTCTTATATGTATTTTTATTAAGTTTATATGTATATGTGAATTGTGATGTGCATATGTATGAATGTATATGTGTATGTATCATTATTACATTAATTTATGACAATGTTACCTGTTTCTATAGCAATGCTATGTATAAACGTTGACGTAACAATAAAGACTGATTCTGATTCTGATTCTGAAATGGGAACAGTCGGTAACTACGTGAGGAGTGCTGCTACTAGCGGCAGAAACCAGTACCAATATTCTTAGCCTCGAAGGCGTTAGTTTGAGTTGAGATGTAGCCGTAGGCCGTTACTTGTGTAACTAGTAATTTGTGAAATTTTGTAGATGCTTTTTTCAATTTCGATTTATTGGTTACGTTAATTTAAATCTACACTACAATTAGACGGATATTTGGCAAGTGCACAGCTTTATTTAGTACTATTAACAGTATACTTTGTCATTTTATTTGTAATGATGTCAAATACTGTCCCTTGGATGCCAATTTTACTAGCGATCAGCAATGTCAGGTAAAAATGGGGACATTAAGAGTAGTACAGAATGGGGACGTTTGAACTCAATTGGATGATTTGAAATTATTTCTTATTTTTAATTATCCATAAGATCCTGTGGATTTTGTTACGGTACGTTAATTTCTTTAATAGAATTGTGTATTGTGTTTAGAAGATAGTTTGAATACGTATTTTTGAGGTATTTAAAATTTGTCATATATTTGTTAAGAACCTAAAATATATTATAACTTCTTAGAAGGTAATAAAACTAATTATTTATTTGTTTTGGTTGTATTTATTATTATTAAATATGTTTGCAGATGTCAACATGTGTCAGTACGTGAGGAAGATCAAAAACCAGAGCTGGTCCGAGTAAAGTATGGCTGAAGCAATTCAAGCTGTATTAGATGGAGAAATGGTATACAGAAGAGCCTCCAAGGCCTTTAATGTACCTCAAACCACACTTGAGAGGAACGTGAAGGAGGCAGGAGAACTCGGAATCCCATCGGAGAAAGCAGCTGAAAAAAATAACTTGGAAGATACAACACTGTTTTCAGAGGCTCAGGAAGAACTCCTACAACATGTATTAATTCTTAAGGAGAGGCTGTGGTTTTACTCTGATTTATTTATGAAGATTAGCATTTCAATTGGCTGAAGAAAAAAAAATAGATCATTCTTTTAACAAAGAAAAACAGACTGCTGGCAAAGACGGGCTATTTGGTTTTCTTAAAAGGCATCCTTTACTTTCATTGCGTGATCCAGAGAAAACATCGATGGCACGAGCAAAGGGATTAAACCATGCTGCCGTAAGTAAATTTTTTGATTTACTATAGTCTCTTATTGAGAAGCACAAATTCTCTCCAAATGATATTTACAATGTTAATGGTACTGGCATTATGACAGTAGCCAATAAGCCGTTGAAAGTACTTGCTCTTTGTAGTAAGAAACGAATCGGTACTCTTTCTTCAGCGGAAAGATTGAGAACTTCAGCATTCTGCCGAGACTTATGCCTGAGATGTTTATTTTCCCCAGAAAGAAGGAAAACCCTCCGTTAATGAATGATGCCCCTCCAGAATATTTTGCTGTGAATCAAGAAAGTGGTTGGATTAATAAGAATTCTTTCTTGGTTTGAACCCATCACCTGAAAATCCTGTCCTATTAATACTTGACGGATACAACTCTCGTACAAAGAACCTACAGCTCATTCAACTAGCACGAGAGAAAAGCGTTATTCTGCTTTGCTTCCCCCTCACATGACACATAAGCTACAGCCTTTTGATGTGGTGTTCATGGCACCTCTCAGTACTTTCAACGAGCAAGAAGTTAGGAAGTGGTTGGTAAACCACCCAGGCCGTGTCATAACCATTTATTAAGTGGGAAAACTGTTTAATGCTGTGTTCACAAGAGCTGCTTCTGTACAAACTGCAGTGAGGGGATTTGAAAAAACTGGAGTATGTTCTTTTAACGGAAATAAATTTCCTGACCACTTGTTTGCCCCATCTGAAACCAACGAAAAACCTCAAGCAATGCTATCTACTACTAGTAACTCTCAAACAACAGTGACAGAGGATGTTTCTGAATGACTACTTACTACTGACTCTGCACCCTACCAACCTACGACTGCCAAGGTGGTTAGGCCTACTCCATCAACTGCCGAGCCATCACCTTCAGAACTGGAACCTCAACCATCACCATCTGGCTCTAGATGTTCGTTTGACTCTTCTTTCAATATTTCACCGTAAAGTCTAATGCGTCCACCCCCAAGAACTTGAAAGAAAACAGAATAAATGACAAGAGAAGGGGCCAAACAGCTATTCTGACATCATTGCCTTATAAAAGTGAACTAGAGGCTGAAATCAAAGAGAGGGAGGAAAAAAGTAATAAACAAAAAAAGGTCGTTTGATTCCCAGGAGAAACCTTTCACTGGCAAATCTAAGGGATTAAAAGAAAAAAAGAAAACCGTAAAGCGAACAACTAGGCCTACTTCACCCAAAATCACATAAAATCCCAAAAGAAAAAAGATGAAACACCGAAAAGAGGCAAAGTCGTCATCATCATTATCTGAGATTATGGTTTAGCCTGCTTTTTCTGCAATGAAATTTATGTTCACTCACAAGAAAACAAAGACTGTATTCAGTGCTTTAGCTGCCATGGTTGGGTTTGCTCAAATGTTGACGAAGAAAATGATATCTTTATTTTGTGATTTATGTGGGCTGGTGAACATCAAAATGAGTGATTGTATGCTAATTATACCTTCCTGTTTCTCTTAATACCTTACGTAGTAAAATTGATTTTGTTTCATTTCAATTATAACATACTTTGACAAAAATATAGACTTTTACGTAGTTTTTTGGTGTACCCCCTTTTATCCGACAGGTTGTATAAAATGGGGACTTTGAGGATAATCTATGAAAATTTATTTTTTAAATTTAAGTAGAACAAATAATTATAAAAAAATTAAGATACGTAAGTAAAAAGTACAAAAAGGGTATACAACATACACTGTTATTTTTATTAATTGCAAAGTTATAATAAAAACAATATTAAGTGTCCCTATTTTATACAACTCTCCCCTATAACAAAGGCAAAGAAATTAACATTTTTATTTTTTTCATTAGACCGTAAGGAACAATTACTGTAATGAGAAAATTAAACTTTAAGAGTCCTGAAAAAAAGAGGAGAAGTCTTATTTTAATATTCAGAATATTCAGTTAGAAGACTCACACAAAATTTTCTTGCTCATCTGGAATGTTGTTTCTTTGAGAAGGCGCTTCCCTCTCCCTCGCAGCAAACTTATCCGCATGTTCCTCAAAACGACGGCGAAAACTCAATTTTCTTAGACAGTTCCCCATGATTTCTGGAAAGTAAAATATCAAATATCATTCAGCAACGTAACTGGTGAATACCCTTAACTCTGAACGGTTATTTTCAATTAGTCTTAAGACTAAATTTTCTACAGGTTAACTTTTTAATCAGCTAAGTGATTGTGCAGACTTAGTCCCTACTTGAATTGGTCTTTGATTCTTATCGGTTATTTTAAATTAGTCTTATGACCAAACGTTTTTTGCAGACTAATTCTTTATAAGTTACTTGATTGTGCAAACTTGGTCTACACTTGAATTAGTTGTTCATTCTAATCAGTTATTTTAGTTACATCACTCTCAAACTTTAGGGATTACCCTTAGGTTAACTTTGATGATTCATAATTGAAACAAATCATAATGTTTCCATTTAAACGGTAATTATATTCTAGCTTATTATATGTTATCATCTAATATAAATATAATGAATAAACATTAGTAATAATACGAACCTCTGGAGCCGGGCTTCTGGAATTTGAATCTTGGAATCTGGAATTTGAAGTGCCGCTGCGTTAGCCTGGTTCATGTCTGAACAGGAATGGTTTTTTTCCAGAAAATACCTATGAGCGGGAACAGCGTTAACTCAGAACCGGCAGGCTCCGTTTTGACATCATGAATCATGGCAGAAAACCAACTGGGCCTGCTTGTAAAGCATTGGGAGGACGAACACAAGCGCAGTATTAGTATTATTACTGGCCTAGTTCGGTACCTATTGCTCAAAATATATACAAATTATATATAATTTTGATTAAGGAAGAGATGAATAATGTAAAATTAATCATCGCTTCATAGCTTGTTTATTGTAACACCCCTTAAAAAATGTAATGAGATAGTTCATACTGAACACATTTAGCTATTCAAATTTCTGTTCGAGGAAACGTGCCTCATTTACTTTTACAATAAACTCTCCCACTTTTGAAGACATTAATTTGAGCAAAAAACACGACTTTAAGTTCACTTTCTACAAAAGGTATGTTATGCTGATGAGATCATTTCCGCCATTCGTATGGCGGTACTGGCCAAACCTTAATTCAGTCTCATCTTTTGGAAATTTTTCTAATAGAACATATTGTAAAATATTTCTTTGGTAGCTATTTACACATATTTACACATCCAACCACTTAATATAATCCTCAAAAAAAAAAACTATAGCTGGATCATTTTCACACTTAATTTTCTCTCTGAAAATATTGTTTTACTTGAGTTCCGTTATTGTACTTTTTGTATTTTATGTTCCACCATGTTAATATTACTTTTAGATATTCACAAGTTCCAGTTATTTCTCCTGCTTAGATCTGTAGAGCAGCTACAATTCTTCTTAAAAAGTGAACACAACGCAACATTTTGCCTCTTTATAGCGCTCAGGTAGAGCACTTTTTTTATATAAGGATGGAGTTTTGTTCCATTCTGTAAGAAGGTTAATATACAATGCATTATTCTCTTAAACACTATTTCTTTTTATAAAATAAGCACATTGCTTATCGCTTAAACCAGAATTGTGACAGCCTAATTTAATTTTAAATGTATCCAAGTAGAGCTTATTGGACAGTGTTAAAACATTGCTGTTCTGAAGGGACATGTAACCTGAAGGATTAGTAAAACCTATTACGGATGCCCACACTAGCATTCTAAAAACTATAACGGGGGATTCCATGAGAAGGCCAATTTGTTTGTCAAAATATTGTATTTTATTTCTAAGAGCGTTATTGTTATTTGCAGTGCTCTGACAAGTTTTCAATATTTGTTACGCTGTTTACAAATACGATTTATATTAAAATTTATCGGTTTCTGAGTGTTGTAACAGAAAATCTACAAACTAGAGGAATACTCTTAATACATCGTTCAATACTGACCACAAATTGCATGACAAATTCTTTGTATAGCTTACTAAGCTAGACACATTGTTTGTAATGTCAGCATCCTTCAAATAAATAGTAATTCGTAAAAGTGTATTCATAAAAACTAACATACTTATTTTAGGAGGCCTATTAATAGGTGTGTATATTTTGGAAAATGCAATACAATTTTCATTTGTTATTGGAATATAATCAAGATTCTTATTGTAAAACTTTACTATGTTTATCCTAATACTACAAAGACTATTTATTTTTCCTGTTCAATCTCTTCACATTCTTTTTGTTTTTGTTGTATTAAGACATTGGATTGTCTATCTTCAGACGTTTTCCTTCCTTCAGTAAATTCTGTGACATAAAACTAGGTTGATTTTTAAATAATGTAGGAAAAGGTCCATCTCTTAACTTTGGAACTGATCTTTTACAGGTAATAACTGTTCCATCTGGCCTTTTTGCATAAGTTTCTCTATGTATATCGCAATTAACAACACGATTTTCACAAACTACTGAATATTTATCAGATTCAAAATTGTCCCGATGAATAGATCTAATCCATTTTTGTCTTAATCATTATTTAGTGAAAATCTAAGTACAGAATTTTTGTTCTGTTCCGTCATAATTAGAGTTGGAGCCTGGAAAACACTTTCGCGGCATATTCAATTAAATGCTCGTATTTACTTACAGGTACGTCACTGTAAAATAGTTAATTGCTTCCATGTTAGTCAAATAATAACCACTCGTCACCAATGATAAAATACATTATCGAATTATTTAGACTGTACAAATGTGATTTGTAAATACAAAAGCAAGTCCGGAAGGATGCCTGCCGCGACAAGTCAGCCACTGTTTGTGACCTTCAGCTGTCGGTAGCCGTGTTAATCTAATGACTACCATTTCCAAAAAATAATTAATAGATGCTAAAAAGTCGATTCCACTATTTAGGCATCGGTGTATTTAGGTGAATGGGTACCACTAATAGTCGTGGAACCAAGTGCTAATTTGCACTGTGTAAAGAGACAATAATTTTATGCCTTTGATGTTTGTTTTTCCCAGAAAGAGAGAAAACCCTCTGTTAATGGATGATGCCCCTCCAGAATATTTCGCTGTTTATCAAGAAAGTGGTTGGATTAATAAGGATTCGTTCTTGGTTTGATTCAAGAAATGTATTGAATTATCAAACCCATCACCTGAAAATCCTGTCCTATTAATACTTGACGGACACAACTCTTATACAAAGAACCTAGAGCTCATTCAACTAGCACGAGAGAAAAGCGTTATTCTGCTTTGCTTCTCCCTCACACGACACATAAGCTACAGCCCCTTGATTTGGCGTTCATGGCACCTCTCAGTACTTTCAACGATCAAGAAGTTAGGAAGTGGTTGGTAATCCACTCAGGCCGTGTCGTAACCATGTATTAAGTGGGAAAACTGTGTAATACTGTGTTCACAAGAACTGCTTCTGTACAAACCCTCCACCTTCAGTGCTTTAGCTGCCATGGTTGGGTTTGCTCAAATGTTCACGAAGAAAATGATATCTTTGTTTGTGATTTATGTGGGCTGGTGAACATCTAAATGAGTGATTGTATGCTAATTATACCTTCCTGTTTCTCTTAATACCTTACGTAGTAAAATGGATTTTGTTACATTTCAATTATAACATACTTTGACAAAAATATAGATTTTTATGTTGTTTTTTGGAGTACCCTATTTTACACGACAGGTCGTATAAAATCGGGACTTTGAGGATAATTCATAAAAATGTATTTTTTTAAACATGAACACAACAAAAGAATATAAAAAATTAAGATGCTTAACTCAAAAGTATTAAAAGGGCGTACTATATGTATTACACAGTATGTTATGGGTATTAGTTGCAAAGTTATAATTAAAATTATTAAGGATCCCTGTTTTGTATAATTCTTCCGTATTACAAGGCAAACAATTTCGTATTATTTCTGGAAATAGGCATTAAAATATAAAATACTCTGCAGCAACGTAGCTAGCGCCTCTTAGGTGATTTGTAACTGAAACAAATAATAATATCTCCATTTAAACGGTAATTATGTTCTAGCCTATTAGATATTATATGATAATATAACGTTTTAAAACTATATTACTTGAATTAGTCGTCGTAGGTTCTGATTGGTTATTTTAAATTAGTCGTAAGACTAAACTTTTTCTAGAGATTAATTCGTTATAAGTTACTCGATTGTGCAAACTTAGTCTACATTTGAATTAGTTGTGTATTTTAATCTGTTGTTTTAGTTACATCAGTCTCAAACTTTAGGGATTACACTTAGGTTAACTTTGGTGATTCGTAATTGAAACAAATCGTAATATTTCCATTTTAACGGTAATTATATTCTAGCTTATTAGATATTATCTGATAATATAACGTTTCAAAACTACACAGGATTGGGTAAAATCGTGAAAACGGCTGTATATCCCTGAAACGGGATTCTGTACAAATACCAATTTCAGTACACTATAACAACTAAAAAATGTGCTTTTGTGTAAAAAATGACCTTTGAGACTTTGTCCCTTTTAAAAAATGGGGGATACGGGGTTAACCCCAAAATTTCATATGGCATGCCCCATCACGCGACACCTCATTAGAAAGGTCTTGTTAAAAGAAGGCAAATGGTGAAAACTAGAGGTGTCTATCTTGTCCCATAACAAAAAGGCGCTTTTTGAATCGTTTGCATAGTACGCACTAAATTATCTTCTTAACCATTTCATCAAGAAGGCCTGAACATTGCATATTTTTATAAATTGTTGTATCATTATAATATTATTAACCACGTATTTGTTGAAATTATAAGAAAAATTACATTGTTCGATTGAATTGCGTGCTTTTAGAAAACCAAAATACCTTGGGAGTCTAATAACCGTAAGCCATAACGTTAGCCTGATCTTACTTGTTTTGGAAAACCCCGACCTAAGCCTTATCAAGTTGCCCTGATACCTGACTGCTCTTTGACATGTAGTTATAACCCAGCAGTCCTTCAGTTTTGTGTAAGTCTTCTTCAAGTCAAGAATTGTTTCCAGTGACAATGGAGCTGAGTGAAAGTGAGCGTATTACTTTATTAATGATGCGATGTTTTGGCGATAGAATAAGATCCTACGAAGAGGTAAACAATTTGTCTATCGACACCTTCTCAGATCGCAACCCTGTATCAAAATCTGTTATTTATAAAACGGTTCAACGTTTTGAAGAAACTGTCTGTGTCAATAACCGTCCCAAACGTGGTAGGCCAAGATCAGCTTTAAACGAGGATCTTTCATTGGATGTTTTACAAACTCTCTTGAAAGATCCCCATCTTTCAACAACTTCTATGTCTCAAACTGTTGGTATATCTAAAAGATTGGTCCTTAGAGTTTTGCATCAGAACCATTACAAACCGTATAAAATTCATTTAGTCCAAGAACTGTCAGAAGATGACTGATCGTTGGGTAGAGTTTTGCGAACTTATGATGGCGAACATAGACAACAACACGATTGGACTGAATAATATTGTTTTCTATGACGAAGCGACTTGTATGTTAAACGGTAACGTCAACTGGTACAATTGTCGTTATTTGTCTAATATCAATCATCAGTGGATGAGGGCAAAACATACACAACATCTAGAAAAGTTCAATGTATGACTTGGGATCGTAGGAGGTCGGTTTTTAAGACCATTTTTCATTAATGGAAATCGTAATGCTGATGGTTATCAAAGGATCTTTAAAGAACAGATTGTTCCGGCTATTCGCTAAGTTTTTTACAATCTCGATCAAGTTTGGTCTCAGCAAGATGGTTCACCTCCACATTATGGATTAAATGTCAGTGCTTATTTGAATGAAATGTCCAAATCGATGGATTGGTAGGAGTGAAATCGAGTAGCCTGCAAGATCCTCTGACTTGTCACCTCTTAAGTTTTTCGCTTAGGGTTACATTAAAGAAAACTTCTACAGAACTAAACCTCAGAATATCGATGAAATGAGAGAAAAAAATTGTACAAGTGGTCCAACGTGTTTCCCAGGAATTTATTGCACTCGCTGTTTCACATTTCTACTTTCTACGCCAGGCTAGGACACTGCCAGACAGTCCAAGGAGAGCAGTTTGAGCATATGATTTAATTATGAAGCAATCCCTTTATGTTTTTTTTTTTTTACCTTATCCTTGTATTGTACTGATACAAATATGATTCGATTTTGTATATTCAAATTAGCGTCTTTTTGCTATGGGACATGATAGATACCTCTAGTTTTCACAATTTGTCTTCTTTTAACAAGACCTTTCTAATGAGGTATCGCGTGATGGGGCGTGCCATACGACATTTTGGGGTTACCCCTATATCGAATTGGGAGTGTATGAAAAGGGTTTAAAATCTGAAACTTTTATTTTTTCTGGATTATATTTGTTAGCTATATACTCTTAAAACCAAACAGTCAGACACATAAATGATAGTTTTACCATTGCTATAACAATTGTTTATTGTAAAGACCTGATATTGTAGATAAAGAGACTAGAAGTCAAAACTTTAAGGATATGTGTATGGATGGTTAGCTGAAACTGATTTAACTTTTTATGTAACTGAAAGTTTATTTTTATATGTCAGGCTAAGAAAAATATGATCCGAGAAAAAAATATTGTTTCATATTTTTAACACACAAATTTTGTACTTTTTCAACTAGTTTGGCTGACGTCGATTGCTTTCTTAATGGAAATTTATCTATCGATTAGAAAAAACTAGGATGTGTACTTAAACAATGCAAATGTACTCTCGCTCCCTAGACTATTACTATACTACTAGTACTCATAATTTGTTTTTTATATTTCTCACATAAATGCCAAACAAACACTAAGATTAACTAAAACATCATTACAATATCTCCAGAAGTATTTTTTAATAGGTTCCGCCAGCTTCATATGGCTCGGGTAACCAGTTTCGCAGACGGAAGCATCGGATTTCCTTCGAATAAATGAGGAGTTTAAGAAAGTACGAGCAGAAGGTTTCCAGAGTGAGAGGAAACTGTATAGAAATGCCTTGTAATTACATAAAAGATATTTGTTACAAGAAGTATATATAATTATGCACAAATATTATAAAATAAATCAATGCATTTATTAGCACGCCAAACTATTAGCTTTTGCGGGTTTTTCTTTTCCAATGGTAAGTTTTGTAAAGAAAAACATCCAACTCACTACTAACCAGTTAGGTCTCAGGAAGGGTAAATCGACAAACGTTATACGTTTGAAACGAGTTCTCAAAATCAGGTAAGCTACGATATGAAGTCTCACAGGGAGACTCATACTCGGCTCAATTTTGTATTTAATGTACGTGAAAACCATGGGTTCGTCACTACAAATAATAGTAGTTTATTGGTAGTCCATGGTTTAAGTTTTAAAACTCTTTTACTTAAATTTAATCTTAAAATGAGCAAACTGTTAAAGTAATAACAACAGAAATTATAAAACATTAAACAGAATTGAAATACATCCGAGACTGTGGGTTGTAGAAATATGCTAGCCCAATTTTAAGGAAGTTCTTGATTAACAAAACGGAATTAAAATTGTGTTACACTGTCTCAATAAATAACAAGTAATTGATTTAATTTAACTAAACAGATTTTTCTAAAATTAAGAAGACATAGTAATTATTTATTAAATAAGGGCAATGTTTTTAGTTACCGGTCTCACCAGCCAAACTTTCAGAACAACCGGTCATTTCCACACTCATCCAATTCATTGCTCTTTGTTGTATATTTAATTTCGAAATCTAATCATGGTATGGGCTGTTGTGTGTGGTAGTTGTCAAAGTAATGTCAAATATCGTTAAGTAGAAGTATTAGTTTTGTAAAGATAATAAATTCGTGCGACTGAAATATAATTGGTGTACCTTTTTCTGCTCCTGATGTGTAAGTATAGTAATATAAATTTGTTAACCTAAAAGTGTCAAACTCAAAACTGATCACATATTTTTCTTTAAGGTTATAATATGTATTTATAATTTAGAACTAATCAATATTCTAGATAAAAAATTTGATCACCAGTACTTGAGAAATCTAAAAATATTATTAACTCATCCAACTATAATGTTTTGGATAAGGAGTTCCATATTTTAGATATGTTACTTGTTTATTGTATAAATAAATATAGCCTAGTTCGGGTTCCTCCTTAATTGTTAAGATGAAAGTTACCTTTACAAGAAATTATGGTATCAATTTACAAAATCGTGACCATGGAAAGGTATGTTAATTTTTTTTTCCTGAAAACTACAATTTTTCCTGAAAACAATAGTGAAGAAAAAATTCGTCGGCAACGAAAATCAAAGGAGTTACGATTTTTTGAAATCCTCTGAAAACTCTGTTTTTGACAGTACCTCTGGCAATTTTACTGAAATGATGACGTTAATCCTGTCAACGATGCCTGCCCGCTGCGCAGTGCTGCGCACTGCTTGCTCTTTTAGAAAAAAAATTAACTCGAGCTTGCAAAAGTCGAATCCCAGATCACGTGATGCCCCTGATCCTTAACCCTCCAAGTGTTGTTCGACAAAATTTTGTCGGTTATTTTCCATCCTTAATGCAATAATGGCCGAAAGGCATCAATATAATACAATGATATACTTTCCCCCCAGTTTATATGCACCTGTGATAATAATACTTGGCTATAAATGCCCAACCCATGAAAAAAAGTCCATTTTTCATGGTCACGGTATTGTAAATAAATACCGAAATTATTAACAGTTGTTTTGTGTAACATGGGTAAAGTAAATAAAAATATAATTATTTGTATTGTTAAATATGAAATTAACGCAAATCATCATTTCATTGTTGTTATTTCATTGCACTCACCCTCCCGATGGAATGTGTAAAAGTTTTGATGGGCAAAGAGTAAAAATAACAAAGTTGTAGAACATTAACTTACCACAACTGTGCCAGCACATTTCGGATGCACTTTAGAAAAGCTGTGTGTGACGTGAAAGTGCATCTGAAATGCTTTTAAGTGTTTAGGAAAAACTAATACTTATCAGCAAGATATAGTATGGATTAGCTGTACCAGTGTATTCAGAAATTTATAAAATGCATTTTTATATATATTATACGTCTTTGGTTGGCAAGCAACAAGTTTTGTAAGCGTTTTTCTGAAACATAATTTTAAAATCTGGCAGTGGGCCACAGATACTACTAAATACATTATCTTTAATCTTTTAATCACAGGAATAATATGACGAAACAGATCCGATATTGCCAAGTAGGTATCAACAAATACCTCATAGAAATTATCTCTCCACTACTGTTACTGCATTTCATTCCATGAGCTAGGCCTAATTTGTTTACAATAAACGTTCATCCAAACCCTTACTGTGCGCCTGGTAAAGTGCACCTAAAATGTTGTTTGGGAAAATAAAATAAATTCATATCTTATTTGACGGATATAAATAAAAAATATATGCTTAAGTAAATAAAGAGCTAATGCATTGTAAGAAATGTCAAGAAAGTATTACATCCTGTGGGGTAGGCCACAGTGACTAACAAAAATGAATGTTATTTGTGAAGGAAACAGGATTTATCCGGACATTTGCCATCGTTCAGTGAAACAATAAATCAGTAACACTACGTTTCGAGATCTGCAATCTGATCTCTTCTTCAGGTAAAGAACTAACCTAATACATAATTACAAACTAGGTTAAAATAAACAAATCTTACCAAAGCGTTGTGGCACGCCTAAGTCAGGAATCACAACCTACATGTTGTTTGTCAACTTCACTAACTCTATAAACATGCACTTAATAAAAAAGTCTCACTTAATAAAAAAAAGTCATGCATCTTAGACAAAGTCTCGTAAAAACAAAACCAAAAAATGGCACACAGGATTCCAAAAACTGTGTTTACAGTATAAAATGTAGTTGCAATAGGGAATACATAGGCAAGACAAAAAGACCACTAAACGTAAGGATAAAAGAGCACAAAGAAAACACGAGAAAGGGTCTCACAGAAAAGTCAAAAATTGCACACCATTATTGGTCCGAAGACCATCATATGAATTGGGA
Source organism: Homalodisca vitripennis (assembly GCF_021130785.1). Taxonomy (NCBI): domain Eukaryota; kingdom Metazoa; phylum Arthropoda; class Insecta; order Hemiptera; family Cicadellidae; genus Homalodisca; species Homalodisca vitripennis. The sequence goes on from NC_060215.1 coordinate 141,643,000, forward strand.
TGAAGCCAACATAATACATCGAGAACCACATTTCTTCAAAAGGAAATTAATTGAGGAAACATACATTAAATTGGCAGACCAACCAATCAGTCAACCATCAGTCGAGATTAGGCCGCTTTGGTTGCCAATTCTAAAAAATGAACTAAAAAGAAAAAACCAAAAGTATCAAACGGATCAGATATTTGTAATAAACCAATGCGGAGTCACAATATGGTTTTAAGAAGTTCATCTCGCATGAACCAACAATAACAAAAGGGCCCATTCCTGTCCCCCTTCCTTTTTATTTCCGCCATCTTGTTTTAGTCTGCCGTGACGATTACCATTGGCTAGTCCCTCTGGTCAGTTGTAGGTGGTTAGTAGACGAATGAAGACGTATTGTGACCTGAATTCCGTAGTTCAGTTTTAATGATTAGTGTTTTGTATAGTTTTTTATTAAGTGCATGTTTATAGAGTTAGTGAAGTTGACAAACAACATGTAGGTTGTGATTCCTGACTTAGGCATGCCACAACGCTTTGGTAAGATTTGTTTATTTTAACCTAGTTTGTAATTATGTATTAGGTTAGTTCTTTACCTGAAGAAGAGATCAGATTGCAGATCTCGAAACGTAGTGTTACTGATTTCTTGTTTCACTGAACGATGGCAAATGTCCGGAAAAATCCTGTTTCCTTCACAATCCTTCCATTGTCAAAAATAACCTTTAAACAAAGGAATGTTATTTAATGTTAATTTTAAGTAAATACTGGGTCAACTTTAATTTCTTTTATATTTTAGTATAAAGATTCGGTAGTCCTTAGAATGTAAGAAACATGACAATTAAGTGTCAGAAAGCCATTTAGTCTGCTGATCACCACTTTAGTCGTGTGTCCTTTTAGTGATTGTACTTTTTGATTTAAGATTTTTTAAGAAGAGGGATTTATGTTTAAGATGCACTAATGAATAACGTATTAACCCCTTAAAACATATTTTGTGTGAATAATAGCTTAATTTCATTTGGTATAAAGTTTTTATCTTTTCTAAATAAGTAGGCCCTGTTTAGATTCATATTTTGTCATGTTTTTTTCTTTATTTTTGGTCTGTTTCAACAAATCACTTATGTAGAAAAATTGTTATAAATTTAATTTATTTTTACCAAAAACATTGAAAAGGGTTTTTGTGAAAATTGACAGTGAATAACATAGGTCCTAATTTTAACTTGTGTTTGGGTTTGTAATTGGAAATTTTGTGTTTCTCTAGTAATTTTTGTTTGTACAAAATTTTATCATCATGGCTAATGGAATAAATGTCGCTATTTCATAAAAGTGTATTCTTTTCATACTACAAAACTGATTTTATTGAAATTTTACATTTACTGTAAGGCATGAAAAAATAATGCTTACAATATTTATAACTGCAAGTTAATACAATAATATTGGCCTATTTAACCCTTTTACTGCCGACGTGCGCGATTGCGCACGCTGCCGTTTGTGCGAAAATCGCCAACGTGCGCTATAAAAGCCGTCTCGTATTTGTTTTATACTGGTTTTCAATGTTGTCCAAATGCATCGAAATTCAGCTGTGTTATTCATTACTATATGGACAACACACAGAAAACAGGTTTTATAATCTATGGAAGCCATTTTTGTTACTGAACTTCTTTGGTTATAACTCGAGTTTGGTTTGATGAGGTTATGGTCGATCTCATTAGTTGTGAGTTCCACTTGTGTTGTTTCGTGTTTTACACTTTATTTGACATTTATATTTGTAAATCTACATATTTTTACGATTAATAAAATGAGTACTGGAGGGAAGAGGAAGAGAACCAGGACTGTCTGCAAAAACTGTAAAAAAGGTGTTCATCCCACAAGTTTTGGGGAACACAAGTGCTAATCAGCAGGCCTATGAACCTAAAAATGTATATATATTTTTGTAAATATTGATCAAAGTGTCTTTTAACTTTAATTTTCTATTATGTATTATATTTTCATATCAATGGACAGTGATTTATGTATTATAAAGTGATTTATGTATTATAAAGCGATATAGTGTAAAGTTATGTATCAATAAACGTGTTATCTTGAAATTCGAGGATATTGCACCAATTTCAAAAATTCATCACAGCTTCAGTATTTTTAAAGGTATGTTCCTAAAACTTTTTGGGAATGTTTATATATAATTACTATACAATAAAAAATTATAATTATGGTGGTGGTTTAATATTTAAATATAGTTGTTAAAGTGCAAACTCAAAAAATAATTTTTATTTATTTAAAATTTTTGTTTCATGACATAATATATATATTTTTTAAGGACAAAAAATGTTTAAATTATTTTTTGTAGCAAATTACAACTTATAAGGAAAAAAACAAGATAAAGTTTATCAATTTATGATAAAAAATAATGAATCCATGATTTTTTAAAAAAATCATTACATTTTAGTCAATTTCAGCCCGGCATTTTTCAACAAACTAAAAAAAGGTGTCCGGCAGTAAAAGGGTTATATAGATCACCAAAACATTGTCTGACTAATAATGGTTTAAAGAAACTAGACCAATTTCTACATATTTGAAATAAAAAGTAAAAAAATATTATTGTAGCTGGATATACTGACATTATTACTATAAATAATAATTTGACCCTACAAAGTTTTAGGAACATAATATCTTAACATGGTTTATACTACATAGTAGACTTCCAAACTCGTGTCACTAGCACATCAGTGTCATCAATTGACAATTCCATTACAAATATTGAAAAAATTTATGTATAGGTTGAGAGAGTCATAACTGCAATATCCGACTATGATGGTCAATTGATGTAGGCCAGTAATGTCAGCAATTTTTGTTTTTAACACACGAAATATAGAGACAAAGTAAGAAAATTTAGTAAAGTAATATTTTAACATTTTTAAAACGTCTAGAATCTGAGAATCGACTTGATGTATATAGCCTCTGTCTATTGTACTCATAGATGATAAGTATGATATATTTCATGATACATTTATATATTATTTTAATTTTAGTTCTACCAAAGTATATATTTTAAAACATATTAAGATTTAAAAAAGAAATGGATTTCAGAAGATATGAAAATAGAAAGAGATAATTTAATAAACTTAGCGAAAGTTATGAGAGAAAACATTTTGAAAACAAAAAATAAAAAAGAACTTTAGGGAATATTTTAGTAGCTAAAAACAGTTTTTTGACAATCAAATTCTCTTCCAACATTATTAGAACAACCTGGAATTTGATCAATTTGGAAACAGGTCAAACTAAAAAAGTATTAAATAATAATTTTGTCTTACATCATAATAAAGGTACTTTAAAAAATAAATAAGCCTACTGATGTGTGCAATGCTTCTAATTATTTTTTCATAGATTTAGTTGATAGTTATTGAATCCCTCATTTACTCTAAATAATTTGCGTGGAAGACACAATTTTCAAACGTTTAGATTCTATCAAGTAACGGACGATGAAATTGAGCAAATGATGTATTCATTTGCTAATAATATTCAGCAGGTCTCAATGAAATACCAATGGTAATTATAAAACGAGCCAAAAAATATTGGAAAACCCCATTGACACCTATGTTATTAATTCATCATTAATAACAAAGACGTTTCCCCACATATTAAAAATTGCTAAGGTGGTTTCCAATTTGCAAAAAGTAAACCCCCAAGTTTGTGAAAGATATGGACCAATATCATTATTAACAGTTTTTACCAAATATTTAGGAGAGTCGTAAATGGACAAGTTTTAAACTATTTACAGGTAAACAATAAGTTTGATTACAATCAAGATGGGTTTAGACCAGCCAGATCAATGGTTACTGCTACAGTAGATTTTATACAAAATATTATTGAGGGAATTGACAAAGGAAAGAAACCTATAGGAGTATTCATGGATTTAACTCGAGCATTTTTTAGTGTAGCCTATGATAAACTAATCGATGTTCTGTTAGATTTTGGAATTGAAAATAAAGAATTAAAATGGTTTAGGTCTTACTTTACAAATCGTAAATTGTATGTAGAACTAACATTATACAAACAATAAAAATAGAAATAAATATTTATCTGAACATAGTTATCAAATACAGTGTTCCACTAGGCTCCATATTGGGAGCTTAGCAATTTATTTGCTATATGACAGTACTATCAGACATAATTATGGAAAATAACCTTTATTTATATGATGATGACACAAACCTTGTTCAGGGAAAAGATCCAATATAGTTTAAAAATCTGCTATTAACTCTCTAAATTCGATTAGTTCTAAAACTAAATTCATAGCATTTAAAAAAATATCATGCAATTGCAAATCAATTTTAAGTTTGGGAATCAAAATATATCAGAAGTAGGAGAATCAAAATTTCTGGGCTTATTAATCGATAAAGTTTAAGTTGGAATTAACATATACAATCTGTCATGAACCTATTGGTCGTTACTAACATCAGCCATCACACAATCTTTGGATATGATACAGAGGATACAAGAGTGTCATTCATCATCACAACACTAAGTATGTATTTTGACATAGTGCTGAAATCTAGGTAGCTCAAGTCTTCTTGAGACTAACCCTAAAAGCATCCATTACAAATCCAGGAATGCATGGAAATTTTTTGGAGGTTTTTAGACTTCTTTTGTAAATTGAATGAAAAACATTTTTAACTGGTGTATAAAGTGTTCTACATGATTTTTTTCATCTGGACAGAGAATCAGGCTATATGGATAAGATACTGAACAAATTATTTTCTTCTTTCACAGCGGTTTCTTGATATTTTTTCACAAAATATTACATATTTTTTATTTATGTATTATATATATTTGTAATATTTATTACAAAAATAAAACCTTAACCAACAATTACTTACACACACCATGTAAAAACTGTAAAACATATAAATCTGTAAAGGATTGCTTATAACCTTCCCCCTTCTCAACCATCGCCTTCCTGTCTCATTGTTCCAGATGGCATGCCGCGAGGAAATAGGAAGTGTAATATTGATTTTCTTGCTAATATCCCGCCTGTGTTGGTTGTGACGTGAGATTGTGCGCTTGACTTCTCGTGTTCGTGACTTGTATCCTTTACAGTGACAACACCTGTGCTCATTTTCTCATGTCTGGGCGTTTAAGCTATTGTTTGAAATCCCACTATCATTTCAGAAATTAAATAGTTACGATTTTTCTTATGTTGTAAGGTTGAAAAATGCCTTGACCTTGTGGCCTTTTTTTGCACATTACCCCTAAAACAAGAGTCGGCTGTAACCTCTATAAACCTACGGGATTGGTATCGACCCTCTATTAGTACAAAAGTACATAAACTAACTGCTTATCTGCTCCAGATTCTGTTATATATATATATATATATATATATATATATATATATATATATATATATATATGGGTTGTAAGGGTTAAAGTTGGCTTTTGAAGTAAAAAAAACAAAACAGCTTGTTCATAAGAATATCCACATCTTGTAAAAAATGATGTCTTTATTTCAAGTATATATAATCATGTGTAAGTCTTATTTTTTCTAACAAGGTGGTTTTATTCAGAGACTTCTCTGCGACAGTTATAATGTTATCTTTAGTAGTCTTATATATTAATTTGAAATAATTGTTCATATCTGTTTTATTCTATATCAAAACCTACTGTACGTAATGGTACCTTTGACGTCTAAATGTACATAGTACACATTAAAAATTAACTTAACGTGTTAAACATGTTAAACTTCTTAGATTCATATTATTGTAATTAATTTATAGTTGACGGATCCTCCAAATTAAGTTTAACTTCATGACGAGACTAAAGCCTAGGAAATTGTCCTTAGTTGCTGTATAATGTAGTGTTAACATGGTATTTCATTTATTCCAGATGATATCTCGAAGTTTAGTGTTGGAATTACAGTCATTATCTTCCTTTCAAGTGGTTTGAATGTTATTTAATGTATTTGTTATTACGTTTTACTTAAGTATTAGTTCTCCGAAAAACACTTGCCGATATTATTAGATATCTTTAAAAGTTAAGTGAGTTTAGTGTTCTCTGTTATAATTCATCTGAGCGTGCTTTGGAATTATGTTTACTACTACATTAGTAGGTTCTTGTAGAATGCCTTGGACGACACCAAGCTTGTGTACTCTCCCAGTTCACAGCTGCAAGTATTTGTTAATGTTTTACTTGATAAATAAATATTTTATTTTGTGACGAAGATCTCAATTATGTATTCTTTAGCTGGATCTTATATCCCTCCTTACAGTACGTTTGGTGACACCTTATCATTTAGTAGATTGGTTCATGTAGATGGTAGCAAGTTTTTTAGTGATTCTTGTTGCTAGAAGAATGTGTTTTTATGTTATGTCTTTTTAACCCTTCAGTGTACGTACAAGTACCCCTTTGTTGTTGGTTGTTAAGGATCTCAATTTCTATGTCACCCACTAATTATCATTGAGTTGTTTTTAAAACAACCTTCCTCTAAGTTGAGGAGAGTTCTCAATCGTTGAGGGGGGAGGTTGGGGAGGGGTTCAACACCACAAAATAAATTAGGCTTGTATCCTGTAAAATGCTGTGGTTTTATTTTATGGTATTCCCTCATTAAATATTTGATAAAAACAAAATTATTCTCTCTCTAATAAAAGTACGACAGTAAAACCGATATTACGTAGCGTGGAAATGAATTCAAAATATTTTATTTTTGATCGTGTGATAAAGCCTACGAACGTGCGTGATCATGCTGTGTTGCTAACTTTGGGAGATTTTATGATGAACTGACTCAGGGTGCTGATGATTTGGTCTTCTGTCTGTTTGATCTAACTTGTAAGTTTCTTACTCTTCACGTGTTTATTTTGCTGCTTTTAGTCAGTTCAACGTTGCAATGTATAGATGTTTAAAAAGAAGTGGGTACTTTGGGATTATACCGACCACACCAGTGTGAAGAACACAAAAATATAAATTTATAGAAACAAACATGATAGAACGAAAAAACAACTGTTTAATTACAAAATTACAAACATTTCCAGGTATTGTGATCGGTATTGTTGGTGCTGTTATCTTATCTTTCTCAAGAATCCCGATTAGGGCAGGGCGCGGCATCACATGATTTGCACGGTACATAATTGCCTTTCCATTACAATTCAATTAATATTTTTGATCAGCCCCTCTAGAATTTGATATTTTACTGATAGGTACTATCTCGAGGAATGTTTTTCTTTCCCCTGACATCAGCGCGGACTTCGGCAGCACCAAAGGTGCTGCCGAAGTCCGCGCTGATGGCCGGAGGCACTCGCATTTTGGGTGGCGGAGTGTGATCAAGAATAAAAACAAGTTTTGAGTGTTTTTTCAATAAAGAGTTTAGTTTTAGTTTGGTAATGTTTGTTTTTGTTGAATTTTGTGTTTGGAGAAATGTAGAGGTAAAACACGGAAGTTATAACAAAGCGACGCACCAGCTGAACAGGCGGCGAGACTCTGCAATCACGTTATCTACTAGACCGCTTGACTTTGACCTCTGTCTGAGGGTGGGGAGGGGTTTGCGATAAGACAATTCCTGTTTTATATTGACAAAATATTGTTCTACGCTAATCAAGTAATCAGTAGAAGCAAAATGTCAAATAACGATTCATGTCTGGGTGTGGTCGGTATAATCCCAAAGTACCAAGAAGTGTTGTTGTGAGTAACGAAGCAGATCAAACTAAAAAAACAAAAATTTAGAAAACACAATGAGTTTTATTTGAAGTTTGGCTCACATCCTTTGCAAATAAACTGCAGTGTATTGTGTGTAGAAGTACTGAGTCCTGTACTGTCTGCTGAATCAGTGAAACCATTGAAAATGTTACGTCGTCTGGAAACCAAACATCGTATATTCAAGGATAATTCTGTAAGCTTTTTTGAAAAAATGTCAGGCTTTGAAGAATAAAATAGATAATATTACTAAAATAAGTAATACTAACAAAAATGCTCTCCATGCCTTGTATGATATACCATTAAAATTTCCCGAAGTGCCAAACCTCATACAATAGCAGAAGAATTGATACTTCGTGCTGCTTACAGCAGCAGATAAAATATATATCTGAAAAGTTTCAGTTTTTGGTGGGGAGTGGCGCAAGAAAAACTCGGTGTGTTGCACTAAGTCTCAGAATTCCAATACAGAGAACCACAACCTATAACCTATCCTTCACCTTTACCGTCTATAGATTATGGAACTCCTCACCAGATCAAACAAATTGAGAGCCGGGAACGGTTTGTAGTGGAGCTGAGACGAATATACCTGGACCGGATGATCGTGGCGGGTGATGGGGCTACTCTTTGAATCGTGACTATGTGATTGGAAGAGAGAATGGAATATTTTGTTAGTAAGTTTCAGTTAATAAGCCTTATTTTGCACTATTAAGATTAATTTTGTTTAAGGGGCTAAATGTAAGAAAGGACCATATGGTCCCAATTTCACCTCAATAAAGAAGTGTTTCTATTCTATTCTGTTCTGCTATTGATATGGTTTAACGGGTGATAAATTCCCAAGAAGCTTTAAAGTGAAATAAAATCCCATTTTTAAATGACTCGGTAGCTGATGTGGCTGTAAGCATTTGGATATAAACAATAAGGATCAATTAAGAGACAAATTAAACAAAAATGAGTTTTAAGTATAAATTGAAGAACCGACTGCAGTTGGCAGTGGTCTGAAATGTTGTGTTTCGTTCATTATGGGACAGGTGGAACAATCGAAGAGAACATTATATTTTGCAACCCACTCCCTTATCGGACAACAGGAGAATTCATGTATGATCTGTTCATAAAAGCTACTGAGTCCTATAAAATCGATAGGGGAAAATGTGTTTCAATATGCAGTGATGGTGCTGCTGCTCTGACTGATAAATACAGTGGTCTGATTGTAAGATTGAAAACCATCAGGTGTAATGCTAAATGGGTTCACTGTTCTTTACATAAGTAAGCTCTGGCATCAATACAAATGCTGATTACACTTTGTCAAGTTTTGGGTGACGTAGTGAAAATTGTTAATTTTTTTAAAGCTCGTCCATTGCAAAAATTTCTTTTGTGAAGGGGCTCTTTACTTAAAAATCTTTTGCTTTACACAGAAATCCGTTGGCTTTCCCAAGGAAACATGTAGCAGAGTTTGAGTTACAGTCAGAAATGTTAGTCTTCCTTTGGATGCTAATCACCAGCTTGCAGAACAACTTGCGTAATTGGCCGATATTTGTTTCCAAATTAACATTCTGAACTTGACATTGCATGGCTTAGATAAATCAATGTTATTTGCACAGGTCAAATTAAATGGATTTGAAAAAAAATCTCCTTGGTTCAAACGAGTAAAGGAAACAGATTTTGAAAACTTGCCTTTAATGCTTGAATTTATAGAATTTTTCCTGGTGTACAAGATGATTCGCTTAGCTTGACATTTTTTCACTGCTTGTGTCTAATCATCTGGAAGCTTGTTGAACCTAGTTTTTGGACTACATTCCAAATGAGAATACTGGTTCACAATGGGTTTTATATCTATTGAATGAGAAGATGGTGGAAAAATAAAACTAGGTGCTGTATTTTATGACTAACTGATAGAGTTGTCAACAGACTAATAAAAAAAAACAAAAACTGTTTTACGAGAGCGATTATGCGGACAGATTTTGGCTAGGTATAAAAAAACGAATATCTGGATTTAGTGGCTCAAGCTTTGAAACTACTGATTCCATTTGGAACTTCATATTTATGTGAATCTGGGTTTTTAAGAATGGTAACTATTAAAATTAAATCAAGAAACAGTTTATCATTGAAAAAAAATATAATTATATGCATAACAAACATTCAACCAGACATTTTAAAGATAGTCAAGGCTACAAAAGTTCAGGGTGCACATTAAAAAAAAGTATATTTTACTTTTTCTGAATACTAATGTATAATGTTTAAATGTATGTTAAATAAGAAATTTTATTCACATTATTATTTTAAAATCAAAGCAATGTATTTTTTATAGCATTTAAACAAGTGTTTAATTTTATTCATTGTTAAGGATGAAGAGCTCAAAGGGAAAGTAGCCGTTTGTCAAATATTTAGTGTAGGAATATTTTAGTTTATTTTGTTACTATAAAATCCATGTAGCTCAATTTTCAGAATCTAACTGCGAGTTTAAGTTTTTAGCTATGAACAAAGAAGCTTAGGACTCAGAACAAAAGTATCATTGATTTTATTTTACTTAATCACTTATTAGTAATGTGTTTTTGTAACATTCATGACTTACAATTACCTTTTGCCAGGAATATGTTTGTTTACTTTTTAATCATAAAAATAAATTAGCCTTCTGTAAAGTTCTGTAAAACTAAAAAAAATTTCATTTTTTTATCTTTTGGATTTGTTATGTATTTTGATCTTTTGCTGTCAAGATATTATCACACAGTTGATCTAGAATCTAGTCCAGTGGTTTGGAAGGGAGGAGGTCTCGGGGGATGTGTCAATGCAGCAGTCAAGCCGGAAGTGGGGCATGCAATCCCAAGCCAAGTGCCGCGGCACCCTCTTACCCTTACAGGACTTAGAACTAGCACTTGTTGCTTGCCCAGTGCTTCTATCTCACTGCTACCTCCAGGTCAAGGACCCCTGCACTAAGATATTCAAGAGTATAGCCTAGAGAATCCGTAATGTTTCCTTATAGTGACCGATAAGCATAGAGTTTATATCCTAGTTTTTTTTTAAAGACATCCGAACTGCTTCAAATATCATTTATTGACAGTGCCCAATTAACTGTATAACTCAATGTTTAAAAGAGTTATTTTACATTTTAAATATCCACGCCTCTTAACCTGTTGACAAGTGCGCACATCATATGATGTTATAATGTAGTGGTACTAAGGAATGATTTATATTGCCCAAAAAATAAGGTCAACAGAGTAAGAATAATAAAATTGACATTTCTTACTAAACATTTTTAATTACTTATAAAACTGCTACTAATAAGAACATATATCAAGTTTAAATATTTTAAATTTTTCATAGACTTGTTTTAGTGTATGAAAATGTTTTAAACACAAAAAATGTATAGTAACATATACATGAAGAACTTTCATAAGAGGTATCTTTTTCTGTCATGTGAACTTGGTTGTGTGTATTTAGACATAGAAGTGTGTCAGGTGTGGGTGGGGAAATGGTGACAGGAGATGTGAAACTTATAGGGCATGAAACAGTGAACTTTTAGGAGCTATATATCAATCAAGCAATCAACATTTTTTATTGCCATAAAATAAAGATCATTGACAAAGTCTCATTACAGCTTTCATTAAAAATATAGCCAAGTCAGTTATGAATCTTAGATTAATTATATCTTATGTTATGCAAACATAAACCACAATACTCAAATACAGCCAGTGGCATTGGGGAATTTAAAATAAAATGTTTTTTAATCGGAAGAACTCGTCCAGTTCATAACATGGGTTATCTAACAGCCATAAGTAATATTTATTCAAAGATATTTTTTATTATACTTTGGGACTAAGGGTAACAAATGGTTTGTACACCCTCAGTGCAATAACAGAATGGCTTTCAAGAGTTTTGATCAATCTATTAAAATTAATAGATGCAGTATTTTTATTCCTGGTATTGTGGGAGTGTTTTATACTGCTAGGCTTTACTAATTGAGGATTTTGAAAGATATATTTTATAAGATCAAAAAGATACAGGTTTATTATTGTCTGAATTTTACAAATAGTAAAAAGAGGTTTACAATGTTCAAGTGGCTCTGAGTTAGTGATAATTCTTATAGATTTTTTTGAAGGATAAGAATGTTATTAATTTTACTTGCATTGCCCCGCACTACTAGTCCATACCTTATAGGCCTCTAATAACTGTTGAATAAGATTCAGGTAATAGTATTTGATTTCTATTTATGCAGTAGGGTTAGTTACTTTAATTTATTCTCTATAGATAAGATAGGCATTCAGAACTGATATATCTAATACATGAAAAAAAAGAACAGGATAGTACCACTGAATAGGTTTTCTTGTTGTATTGTTAAACAACACCATCAATATCTGGTTAGTGACATGGTCAGTACACACAGGAAATATCTCATGACACTATCTTGTTGATTGTCCAAGAGGGATATGAGAAACATGTGGAAGTGCCATTGATAATGTGTTTACAAATATTGATAATACATTTATCAACATGAAAGGGCCGAGTTAACAGCTTTAAGGCAATGATGGCCAATGAACTAAAATTGTCAATTCAACAAAATTGAATATAAATTAGTGATAGAAAAAAAATTTTTAGAATATCCGTAAAAGGATCAATGATTCATGATTCAAATATAGAATGTTTTTTTAATCCTTAAATAAAGAAACATAGATGAACGTTCACATGGCTCCCATGGATACTAAATTTAATAAGCTCTATGGATTTTCTTCTTTCAACATAAATTTCCTTAAAACCCTACAGAAATCACATTAATAACAATCCCTAAATAACAGATTTGAAAACAAACATGAAATGAGGTATGAGAAATGAGGCACAGCCAAGTCAGTCTTGTTTTGTTAGTAAACAATGCCTTATCATGGGTCTCAGATCCAAACACTTGTTGTGTTATTAGGATGTTTTCCCAGTTTTGGTTCAATCAACAGTGTTCGGTAAGTTCAAATCCCTTCCACAGCTCCTCCAATCATCCCTTCATCATCCGATTCTTGCCAACATTCCTTGTGGTCACCTGAAACATCCCAAAGTGATTTTGGGTTGGCATTAGGGCATACCCAAAAAAATGGATTATAATAGATAATGGATTATCTATTAATTGGATCATAATAGATGCACTCTCTTTGAATCACCCTCCTTGCCTGTTTTCAAAAATAGAGTGAAACAATGGCTACTCCAATTAGATATCACACAAGCAGAGTCCATTATATCTGCAGATTACTGAGCGGCCTGACCCGCACCACCCATCCTCAGGCACTTTCTAATATTACATCCGACCACTAGACCACTATACTACTACTAAACCATACTACTACTGCTACTACACTACACTACACTACCATTCATACTAGACGCTTCATTAGTACACATCCCACTACTACACTATTATTACATAGAACCGTGCTGAATTGATCTCCCCTGGGCCAAACACAACGATATGATGCCGTTGCATTATTATAGATAAACTAACACTGAATTATTTTTTTACTAAACGTAACAAGCCAGTTCTCATATTAAATTGTGTTTTTTTTCTTTTATTTTAAAATTATAAATTTTATGTTCAAAATTCTAGCACATTCTATTTATTAAATGCTATTAAAGATATCAAGTTCTTCATTTTAAGTTATCATGGCGGACGATCAACTGAAGCCTGTGCACAGGCTGAATGCCCATGCAGGCTTTATTCCTTAATTAACTAAGTAATATCTTAGCTAGATAACTAGTAAACTATTGTTTTCAAAACAATTCTGTTTAGTGCTTTACTATTGTCATTAATTTTCAGTGTATTTCATGTACAGTTGATGGAATAAACATCCATTCATTCATACCCTTAAGTTTTTTAAACATATTGTGTAATTAGATGTGGGTGGAGTTTAGAATAGAAAAAAAGGATGTTGGATCTGTATTAAATGCCAGAACAGTAAGCAATGGGTGAACACTGTTGCAGTAAGTCTATACACATTCGATAGTGATAAACTTATTGAAGGTTTTCACTGTTTGAAACTTTGTAATGCTTGTGTGATTCAAGCACTCTCCTTCTTAACAAATAACTTTTTTAAATGCTAGGAAAAGTTTTTACGCCTGTAGTGGCCTTCTTTTTAATCCTTTTCTTGTTGCTTCCAGTACTAAAAATATTTTTGGCTCAGCTCTAGCGTAGCTTGAGAGGCTGGAAAAATTTATTTCTGCCTGTCCGCTCAATACCTGAAAACGAACTGATCTAAACACTTGAAATTTTCCTAGAAGCTTCATCTTTATATGAGCAACACTGAGTTAGATGATGGTGTATGTCACTCCATTGGATGTGGCTGAGCATTAGCGAATATTTTTGTATTGGTATTATGGATAGCCACGATGTATAGCCAACAAAAAAGTAGCAGATTATATGCACGTTTTTAAACAAACTGTGTACAATCATGTGAGGTTTCAACGTGTCGTATTTTTCTTCATAAAGTTATAAGAAAAATAATAAACAGAAAAGTCAGTGTTATAAATTAGTGACAAGATGTGATTTCAGCACACTGTTACGTTGAAGTACCCTCTCTAGCTCACCAAAACTTTTATTTGAATACTGCTATGAAACCTAACTTAATTTTAAAAAATTGCGTATGTCTTTATATACACATCTGGTACTGCAGGACATTTAAGAATGAAGTGGGCAATAGATTTTAAATTTTGCCCACTACTTCAGCAAAGCCTGTAATGCGACTTGTGGTGAGGCGTACTATTACCTTGTATATAGTAGATACAAGTTAAAATGATAATATTGTGTCTAAATCCAAAGAAACATTACAATTCAATTTCATCTCAGAATAATTGTTTCAGTTGTTTTTGTAAGTTCAAAATTTAAAATAGCTTAATAAATGAAACCAAAAGACTGATTTGTATTTCACTTTCCACCCCGCCTTGGTGTGCGTGCAGAACATTTAGAACGTAAAACCAGGTACAAAAAATATTACTTTAAATTTTTGTAGGTCTATTTCGAATTGTTGTACCTATATTCCTTGGCCTCCATCTCCAGAGCAATAGAACATAAAGCCTTTTACTACAAATAATTTGTTACTTTTTTGGGCCTACTCAGGAATTACTGTGCCAGCTAGTTTCCTTGATCTTTGGAAACTAGTGAACCAATAAACAGAAGATTTTTCTCATCATTAACAAAGACTGTTAAAATAATACTTTGTAAACGTTGAAATAATTTCAATTTTTAAATCATTAAGAACGGTTGATCATTACTAGGTAAATTGATGACTTGTTTTATTTCCAGTAGTTGGAAATGACTAAGAATAACGACAAAGAAGATGACATTGGAGAGCATATTATCCTGTTTGATAGTGCGGATCCAACCATTCCAGTAGAAGTCTCTTTGGAATCTGAGTTTTTAAAACGTACCTGGTAAGTATTTAATCTTTTCTACTTATATCAGTATATCTATAGATTGTGTGTTGTAGATGTTAGAAAAATGTCAGATTTATACATGTATTTACATAAAATATAAATACATTAAATTTTCATGTTGAAAAATTGTTTGTGAAGAAACAAAAGAATAACTCTGTTTTCCTAGGCGTTTTCTTTACGCACCATTTATAAATATATGTAACGAACTTGACCTTTTTACTTACTAGATGTTAACAAATGACTTTTGACTTGAATTGACATTTACCTTTGTTAATGTTACAATAGTTAAACTATGTTTTGGTGGTTTAGAATCTATCTTCTTCAGTTGTCAAAAAACCCGGAAGGCAAAAGGTTAAACATATACAGAAGTTGAAACCTAATTATGTGGTGATTAGGTTGCCAAAGTCATGGTTAAGAACAGAACTAATTTTATGTAAAACACTCGCATATACTACCTTTCATTATCTCTGGTAGGTTGCATATGTTTTGTTCAGTAAGCTAGTTCAATACATGTTCCAGGATAGTTCGTACTAGTTTCAGTCACCCTGAATCCTCAAATATATGCTTGAGCTCTTTTGACGTAAAACTTGTTCTGATGTTAACCAGTTGTTAATGCTTTAGCGAGTGCACTGCTACATGTTGATTACTTTTTAATTTTTGTTTGTGCTGAACTTTATGCCTTAAGGCTTTTTTAAATCTGCAGAAGAGTAAAGATTCAAATCCTCAAAACATTGTGTTCTTCTATTACTATAACTTTAATGATGGCAAATGTCAAAAAATCTAGCCTTTCAATAACAAGTGTGTTCTTTTAAATATAGTATAACATTTATCCGTGTATGTTTTTAACTAAACACAAACGTCAGATTTGTTTGAAAATAGTTGTTTGTTTGTCGTAATCAATTCTCATATACCTATACAAGGTGCAATTGATAAGTAATAAGACTTTCTGCGCACAATGTCTGGCAAGCAGCCAAAAAAATCGGATGGATTGGGAAAATCTACCTTAGAACTTCCCCTTCAATGGGAGACTGCTCCCAGTTTGCTAGCAACAGCGGTTGAGTCAACATCGCTTTGTGAGTGAAAGCTGTTTTGGCAGTTGGTTCCAATTTGCCAGTGGCGAAAGTGCAGTGATCATAGGAACAGCGTTACGAAATAAGATTTTGCGTATTGCTAAACAGAACTTTTACTGAAACCCATGGGTTACTCAAAGAGGCTTACGGGAACCAAGTTTTGTCCAGGGCCCAGGTAATTGTATAGCACAGGGCATTCAAGGAAAGCCGAGAGGACGCCGAAGACGAATAGCAACCCGATGACCCAAGAAGGCGCGTATGTCGTCTACTTGAATCCAAGATTAAAACCATGCTAAACGTGTTTTTCAACTCTAGTCCATAAGGAGTTCGTAACTCAAGGAAGCACTGTGAACGTGGCCTTTTACAAGGATGTCCTCCTTCTGCTGAAGAAATGTTGGTCTCTCCATCACAACAATGCGTCGGCGCACACTGCTTTCCTCTTCACCTCTCTACTGGCCAAGATGGGGGTCCCGGTGCTTCCCCACCCTTCCTACAGCCCAGACGTGTCCCCCCGAACTTCTTCTTATTCCCACTCTTTAAAAGGAAGTTGAAGTGAAGAGTTTCGACTCCATCGGGGCAATCCAAAAAGCTGTGACGGACGAGCTTGAGGCGATCGCGGAGGATGAGTTAAAAAAATCTTTCCAGCAGTGGAAGAACTGCCACCAGACGTGTATTGACACACAAGGATCCTATTTTGAGGAGTTTTAGTTGTATGATCCAAAAAGTTCAATAAAACTGCCTAAAGAAAACAAGTCTTATTACTTTTCAATCGCACCCTGTATGTATAAATATTGGAAATTAATTTTCAGACAGAAAATTTTAATGTAAAAGTTGTCTTCAGGAGTGCTAAATTTGATTTATTCCTGAGTCAATGTATTTAGGGTCTTTACGTAAAGTATAACATAATCAATACAAATCCATGTCTAATACATGTTATTCCTAATTTTTATGTCAGTACAATAATTTAACGCTTTGACTAGTAATCCCGCAACAAATTCAGGAGTGCCCTACATACCGCCCGCAGTAATCCCGATAGCCGTGCGGGAAGCGCTATAGTTCTAAACATTTTTCACAATTATGTTTCGTGATAAATAATCTCTAGCTTGAATATGAATGCGATCTAGTAGAATAAATGAGAAACACTTTCAAGTAGTTTTCGTCATTCCAACTATATCGCAGTTGTTCTTTTATTTATTTCTTTCAGACCCAATTGACGGTATTCAGGCCATATGACAGTATTCAATCAGTTTTTCCAAGTAATCAGCTGATTCTATTTCTGTTTGTGTAGTGAATACAGGTTGTAACCTCACTTTTATGTTACTGGTTTCCCTGATTGTAAACGTTTTGTTGTGTTAACCATGAGTAAATAAACGTGGCTGTTTGTGTAATTACTGATTACATAAAATGGCGCGAGAAAGACTTAGAGATGAATTTTTGGCTAAGATGCTCCCCTGAGACTTTCGTTCGTTGATATGTTCCCTTACTTATTATTTTTTTTAACAAAATTTCTGGCTTTCGAATCCTGATTTTATTTGGTGAATAAAATCCTATTTTGCAGAAAGACATTAGATCATTATTAAGGGGGAGTGCCACCAGTGGACCTTGATTGGTTTACAAATGGCTCGAAAGCAAAAAGTGCCACAGGCACTGGGATTGTGGGAGTGAAATCATGTGGGAAGTTGGTCGTCCCTATGCGTTCTTATCTTACAGTTTTTCAGGCAAAAGTCACAGCCATTTTGGAATGTGATCGTGAGGATCTTTATCTACGGCATACAAGTAAGACTATTAGCATTTTCACAGATAGCCAGACAGCATTGAATGTGTTAGACCCATCTGTGTTCAACTCCAAACTTGTTTGGGTTTTTTCAAGTAATTTCTTCCCTTGGCAGAATCAACACTGATTGTTCGGCTCCTGCTCATGAGGGTCGTGGGATCGAAAAAGTTGATGCCCTAATCAACTTGGGCTCAGTGTCCAACATGATGGGGCCTCAATCGTTCTGTGGTATTTATAGATGTGCATCGTATGGTGCTGTCTTGAAGTGGGTTCACACTGAACATGGGAGAAGATGGAGACTGTGTCCGGATCTGAGGATAAGTAGATTAATCCTGCAGTCGCATCCCCCCAGGATGGTATCTGATCTTCTCTACTTTGATAGATCGATGTCGTTTTATGTTGTGGGTGTAATTATCGGACTAGGTTACCTGAGGAAGCGTTTTCACAGAGTTGTCATTATATGGGAGGATGTGCTCTGTAGATTGTGTGACTGGCAGGAGGAAACTGCTAAACACCAGCTCTTTGATTGCCCTGTAATAGCAAGTGAGCGCTATGCCATCTTTAGTAGTCTGGACAAGGATGGTGAATTTCTCCAGGAGGACCTATTCGGTTGTTTCTAGAACTGCTGAAATTGTAAACTGGCTGGCCTTATGGTATACTTCCAGGGTGTTCAAAAGGCAGTTGAGGTTTACGTTCATGGCAATAAGTCGTTCTTAGAAGAAGGAGAATGGGGGGTGTATTCTGAGAGATCTGTTGCCGATTCAGATATATCCAGTTTGGAACATCTGTTTTCCTTGTCATTTTTAATCTTATACCATTTATTGTGAACTGTAATATGTAGCTTTATGTTGATGATAATAGGATTTTTCTACCATTTGTCGGAGTAACAAATCATTTAGGGCGAACTGAAATCAGCCACATGTGTCTGAAATTCGACTAATTAGTGGTAGTTATTTGTACTTGTAGTATTAACTGGATTGTCAACATTAGGATTAAGAGAAAAAGTAAGTCATGCAGAATCTTGATATTCTTATAGTTGTAAAGGTGATCTTTTCTGAACACAGAAGAAATAAATACACAGGTCTGTGACATTTTTAGTTGTCTTGAGACTGTTCTCCCATTGTCAAATCTGTTAAATACTGAACAAATAGTCAAAGTTAAAATTATTACCAAACATATAAAACACAGAGAGAATGATACTCGGCACAATGAAGATATTAAAATTATTACTAAACATATAAAATCACAGAGAGAATGATACTCGGCACAATGAAGATAAATACAAATAATTTAATATAGGTGTGTGGCTGGAAAAAGCCATCATCAGGCTGTGGGACCATGATTGTGGCACAAACATTGCGGTGCAACATACTAGCCAATACCTGCTTAACTAATAACACTGACATATATTTTGCAGAAGTGTCAATTCAAGATACCACTAAGTTCGATGATGGTGCATGTTCGCTCCATGGAGTTTGGCTGAGTGAATATTTTTACATACATCTTATGGGTAGCCATGATGGCAATGAGAATATTGTGGAATAGATAAACATCTTTGAAGAGATGTCATGGGCTGATTGATGTTTGGACTTGAAACACTACTAAGGGTTCATTCTATCAAATAAAATATTTGGACTGAATTTTCGTTTTTGGTTTTTTGGGAACTTTTTTGTGACTTAATAAATTTGACCAATTTGATTCATAAGACTCTCTCATTTAAGACCACTGACAAAATTGATCAATTTGTCATTTGAAATCGGGACAGTCCTATTCCTATTAAAAACAGCAAAAGTCATTCCAATTTTCAAAAAGGACTATTCTTGCCTTATAAGCAATTATCGTTTAATCTCAATCCTTCTGGTGTTTAGTAACATTTTTGAAAATGTTTTCCATGAAAGTAACCTTACTGGAATATAATGAAATTCTGAATCCCAAATAATTTGGATTCAGGAAAAACAAATCCACAATTAATGCAGTGAACACCCTTATGGATAACATTGTCAATGGATTGAAAGGGTGGAAACATGTGTTTGGCATATTTCTAGATTTTTCCAAAGGTTTTTGACTGCATGAATTATGAGACACTGTTGCACCAATTAGAAAAATGTTGGGTTCGATCTCCCCCGCATGTATGGCTTGCTTCTTATCTTAAAGATTGAGATCATTGCATGAGATTTAGAACGTTATCAAACAAAATAAAAATGGCCCATGGTGTCTCTCAGGGTTCTATCCTTGAACCTATTCTTTTTCTGACTTATGTATACAGACTGAATTCAGCTATCCATCAGGGAAAACTAATTTAGTACGCAGATGACACAACTCTGTTTTAAAAGCAAGTTGACACAAGATCATGAAATCTCATCATTCATGGAATTGAATTCATGCATTCAGTATTTCGCCGAAATGAGTTTTAAAACCAACTGGTAAAAATCTAATAATAATAAAATGCCTTTTATTGCAATCGATTGTCAATATGTACATTGTTTTTCACAATTACTGGTGTCTTTATTTTTCCATAATATAATTAATACTAACAAGACTTATGCTAACTTATGATTATATTGGAAAATTAACTAAATTACAACTGTTCAAAAATTAAATCTTAGGACAAAAATACTTGACTACCCTATTCGTAAAACTACGTCCCTTAGGTGCTTTTACATTACAGGGGAAGTCATTGTACAGCTTCAGACCAAAGTAGGAGAATCCGCTTCCACCAATTTCCAGCTTCACTCTTGAAAAGTGAAACCGGTTCTTCTGATGGTTATTGTGGAGAGTGACCATGCCTTAATGGTGAAGCCTCTCAGCCAGGTACCTTGGCTGCTTCCGTGTGAGCACATGATTGATAAACCAAGTTTGAACCCTGCTTTCAGTCTCCGTAACCATGAGGTTAGCAGCATCATGATAAGGAGATATGTGATCTCGTCTATTAAGACTGAAGACGAACCTGATTGCAATTTTTTGCACATTTTGGATCCTCTTAGAGTCCTCCCTCGAGATGCTGTTACTAAATACAGGGAACAATAATAAAATACTGAGAGCACTAGAGACTGGATAAGGCGCAGCTTCACAGTTTTCGATATTATCAGTAGGAACCTGTACATTCCTTGTAGTCTCCCCAGCATTCTCTGAGTGACACAGTTAATGTGGTCTGAGAAATAGAGTGCACTGTCTATCACGATTTCTAGTGTTTTAACAGTGCTACTCAAATTAACGTTTTTGAGTCTGACCTGCACATTTTCCTCTTTGATCCTCTGCAGCAGAGCCAGTGCTGCAACATACAATTATGTGCACTTGTCAGCGTTTAACTTGAGTCTGTGTTGCATTGACCACAACCGTATGTTTTCCACATCCGTATTAAAATTTGCTATTTAAAACTATGGAAAAGTGGCTCATAGTACATGTACATCTGACAGTCGTCTGCATACATGTGAACATTGCAGTGACTAGCGCAACTGTTCAAATATAAGGATAGCGCAGCTGTGTATAAGGAAGGATAAGGTAAACAAGACAGGCCCAAGGCAACTTCCTTGAGGGACACCTCTAGACTTCTCCAGAAAGTCTGAGTCTTCTGTACCCAGTCTTGTCAATTGAATCCTCTCACTGAGGTATGACTTTTTTTTTCCTTCCTGAGGGAAAAGGACAGTTTGTCCCCGCGCTTAGTCCTAAAAGACCTTTGCGCTTCTCTTACTTTAATTTTGTGTCCTCAAAGTCTGAGGCTTTTGCAAAAACCAACCAGATTTGAGGGCTCCTGTTCTCTGATATCCTTGGGGCTGAGGAGATATGCTCCCAGGTATCTTTTCCGAGTTTCTAGGATGGCAGGACAATCTAACCAAATGTGCTCTGCCAATTCCTCCTCTTCTCCACAGAGTCTATATTCGTTAGTCTGGCTAAGGTCTACATTCATAAGATGTTTCCTTATGGGGCCATGTTCTGTCAACATTCCTAATATTAGTCTTATATCCTCCTTATTCTGATCTAAGAGAGCTGTCCGCTCTTTAACGTAAGGAGAGATAAACATTTTGGATAGTCTTAATCCTGAGGCTCTACTCCAATTAATGTTTCTTATCCTCTTTTCCCAATCTTTGACCAGAGCTTTAATGTTGTAGAAGGCTATTCCGCAACCTGGCTCAAGCCCCACCATTGTAGACTCTACTCCCTTTTTGGCGAGGATGTCTGTTTCATTTCCATGAATGCCTTCATGACCCGGTACCCAACTGAGTGTTACTCTGTTATTCATTGCTAGCTCTGTTAGAGCATTCTTACATTCCCAGACCACTTTCGAATCAAACGAACAGGTATCAAGTGCCTTCAGTTCCTGACTATCAGAAAGTATTAAGTATTTTAATCCTTTTGTCCTCATTTGTATGAGTCTTCTGGAACATGAGTATTGCCATGACCTCCGCCTGAAAAACCTTGGCATGTCTTCCTATGGGCACAGCCATGTCAACTTCTGGTCCGTGTATTCCGTATCCTACTCTAGAGTCAAGGCGTGAACCATCTGTGTGAAACTTCAAGACTCCTTTTGTAGGGTAGTCTCCTTTTTAATCCATTTCCATATATCCTACTTCCAATAGAGACCATATATGGGTTGTCAAAGGAATATTTCTTTACCATTGCGTCTGACACTTTGGTTAGCATTTCAGCCTCAGGAAGTACTTGCAATATCTTCATGTGGCCTTCTAAGGAGGTAGCATTTATTACATTTGTTCCTAGAAGCTTCATTGCACTTAGAGTGGCTGTTCTCACCACCTCCTGCCCCAGAGGAGTGTATCCTTGGACCGCTTCAATTGCTAGTGTTGGGCAGGAGCTCATCGCTTCCATGCTGCTTAAGCAAGCTAGCTTTTGAAGACTCTGTAGTCTTTTGGCAGCTGTTGTTTGTTATACTTTCGGCGACCACACTAAGGCAGCTTATGCGACCATTGGTTTTATTATGGTTTCGTAAATCCAATATATCATTCTGGGTTTCAGTCCCCATTTAAATCCAAAAAGTCTCTTACAGGCCTCAAGGGCCATTGTCACTTTTGATATTCTATTTTCAATATGGGAGTTCCAAGTGAGCTTCTCACCCAGGATTAAACCCAGGTATTTCACTTCTTTTGTTCGGTTTATGCTGATTTCCTCCAGAACAGGTTGTGTAAGCTGGAACTTTCTCTTCCTGGTAAAGGTCATCATATTTGTTTTAGATGGGTTGATCCGTAGACCTTCCCCATGACACCAGTTGCTTATAAGGTTTAGTTCTTTTTGAATTAGGCGTTCTAGCGTGCCTTTGTTTTTTTCCTTTAACCATAAGCACTAGGTCGTCCGCAAAACATAGTAGTCTTGTTCCCCTCTTCTCTGCTTTGCTAAGAAGATCACCTACCACCATCGCCCACAGGAGAGGAGACAGAACTCCCCCTGGGGGCAGCCTTTTTGGGCCGTGATTGTGGCAGATTCATATGACTTAAACCAGCCTATGGCACCATCCGTGAAACCAAAGAAATATAGTTTGGTAAGTAGGAAACTATGACTTACCGAGTCGAAGGCTTAAGAGTAGTCAAGCAAAACTAACAAGCTACACCTCACTGTCACTATCTCTTGCCTCAAATAAGTCATGACAGAAGTTGACAAGTGCTGTACAGGTGCCATGGTTCCTCTTAAATCCTAATTTAAGCCTCAGTATAATATCCTGGTTTTCATGAACTTAGATAGCGGTTGAATGGCCAATTTCCACTATTTTTGACATGGCATGGCAGGTAGTGATATTGGCCTAAAATCACTAACTCTGGAAGGGTTCTGTTTTTTTGCTAGGGATCGAGCTATGCTCATCTATTTATTTAGACTGAGTGATTTGTTTACCATTCAATAGCATATGGGCTAACTGCTTTTATCATCTCAATCTCTATTTCATCAGCACCCACCACTCTGGAGGTTATTTCACTCATGGCCATCTTCACTTGTTCTTCAGACATCTCCATAAGTGTAAATTCTGCTATGAGACCAGGCTATTCGTTCAATTTACAAAAATATTCATTCTAAGTTTTGTAAAATGATCCCATATGAGCAAAATATTGATTTAATTTACTTTCAAAACAGGAGGTACGTTATCACTATCCTTGTTTCAAACTATACCACTTTGCTCATGACTCTCTGCTTCAAAAATAAATCTCTCAAAGATTTGGAGATCACATCATTCACAGAATTAAATTCAGTTATACAGTTCTTTTCGGAAATAAACTTGAAAACCAACCAGTCGAAATCAAATGTTGTTCATTTCTCTCTCCGACAGCCAGATGCAGAGCAGCCTGCTGTTTTTGTGGATGAGGACCTTTTAGAGGAAACTAATTCCATGACGTTTTTGGGAATGCTGCTTGATAGGGGACTGACCTGGAACGATTATGTAGATAACGTATGTGCTAAGGCTTCCTCAGGCATATTTGCAATGCGAAAACTAGCAATGTACTGTTCCCCAAGAGTCTTGAAGATGGCTTATAATGGCCTTATCCATGCACATTTAGCGTATGGAATAAGACTCTGGGGAGGTTGTTCCAAAAGCAAAATGGAGTGAGTTTTTAAACTCCAAAAAAAAGCTGTAAGAGTAATTGGAAAATTAAACTTTAGAGAGTCGTGCAAGGGATCTTTCAGGGAGTTGGGATTGCTGACTTTACCTTGCCTCTATATTTCTGAGGTGATCATGTACTGCTTCTCCAAGTGTGTCTTGGTTCGTGGCAGGGAAGTTCACCAATATGAAACCAGAGGCAGGGACAACTTCAGAACACAGTAACAAAGACTGACGTTATCTCAACACCTCCCGCAACAAGTTGGTGTCAGACTAATCAACAGGCTCGCTGAAAGTGTGAAAAATTCAAACAACACAAATCAATTTAAAACTCGTCTCAAGTGCCTTATGGTGTCTAAAGCGTTCTACTCTGTTGAAGAATTCATGATGAGCCGCTGGGAAATTTAAAAATCAAAATTCAACAGCTGGATCTGATGTCGGAATGGATGTGTCTGTATGAATGTTTTAAATACAGATACAGATACAGATAACTTTATTCATGAGCTTCAAGCACAGAAGTGTCAAAATTTTTATAATTAAATTTTATTAAGTTATTTTTTGTAGTTAGTGTCAAGTACACTGCTGACGTCAGGTCTTTACGCGAGCGATGAACTCCTCCTGTCTGTTAGTGGATGTCAGCAAGCCATTGCCGAGCCCATCTTCTTCAACGTGGAGGTGGTGCCTTCTTTTATAGACTGTGGAAGCTTATTGATCGTACAGTGTTGCTTCCAGCGTATGAAGGTTTCTTTGAGAAAAAAGAAGTCTGTGGATGGAAAGATTAAAAGTTTGCTAATTGTGCCTTGTGTTGTAGTTTTGTGTAAATTTCTGTTTCTGAAGAGGTGATTTTAGAGACGAATCACCTGTCCTCTAGGATGTATAATGAGACTGCAGTTAAAAATTCCAAGGCTTGAAAGAGTTCCTGCAGCTTTCATCTTGAGGCTCAAGAACCCCATGGATGCGAAGAGCTCGTTTACGGGCGACAACCACACTCGTTTTCAAAGTTTTCCTTGCTTTGGCCCACCCCAGACATATTATATCCATATCTAGGACTAACTCGAAGAGGGCATGATAGCATGTTCTTGTTGCTTCAGCCGTGCGAATGGCTCGAATTTACGCTCAAGGCGAAAATTGAAGAGCACAGCTTCATGCAAAGAGAGTCAACATGGTAGTTCCAAGACAGCACAATCAGCAAGAACTATACCAAAGTGTTTTGTTGAAGTTAGGGTTTGAATGTTAGGAGGACCAGTGACCAAATTTTTGAGCTTTCCCATAATCAACTGTGTAAGTTTTTTCTCATTGAAGAAACCAATCGTTTTGTTGAAGCAGTAGTCTGTGCTGACTCACAGCAATGAAGTTTGTTCACTTCCAGTGCTTCTGCCGCCCTTGTCCGCTAGTCAGGAGCATGGTGGTCATCAGCAAACATGATGGCCTTGCTATCCGGCTGACAAGTTTGGAAGATCGCTGTGAACAAGGCAAACAGCACTGGGGACCCAAGACCGGCCTGGGGGACTCCTCTCTTAACATTCAGTGGCTTTGATCTGATCAACAGTTGTCATAGGCGGTTCCTTTCAGCTACCACAACTGCCTTCGACTGCTTATGTAGCTTTTAAACCAAGAGTGTGGCAAAATTCCGACAACTCCAAGATGTTTCGAGTTGCCTAGAATCATCTTGTGGTCAAGGCAGTCGAAATAGCCTTGCTTAAGTCAAGTGATGTACTAATAATCTGTATTTTCAACCCACACCCAAATCGTTAAATCAAACATACAATGATATCTCCAAGAGCTGTGCGTCGAGCGGCCCCGGACGAATCCATGCTGTCCTTCAAGTGCATGTTGTTCCGCTGAAGATGAGCTCTGAGTCTACTAAGAACAACCCTCTCTCCAGGACATTTTGAGAAGGAGGAAACCAACGATATAGCCCGGTGGGGGGGGGGGGGGGGGGGGAGGGGGGGGGGGGTGAAACTTCTTGATTTCATCTTTTCGCCCTTTTTTTATGAGGGGATATACTTTTGAGGTCTTCATTTTAGATGGAAAACTCACCTATGTGCAGAGACTTATTTATTACTTCAGTCAAAGGGAACCAGCAGTTCCCACCCCGCAAGATTTCTTGAGCCTTGTGAAGACATATCATCCACACCAGCTGAAATAATAGATATAGTTAGCTCTGATGATTGACCGGATTTTGGCTCGTTCAGCGTAGTTTGACGCGAAGACCCTGAGAGATTGTCAACAGTTAAAAAGTATTATCAATAGGTGTATACCTTTTTTGGGGCTTATTTTTTATCAGGGTTTCTTCGGCGACCTTGATGAAGTATTGTTTAAATGTTTCAGAAATGGTTTGTAAATTGCAAGTAGTTCCATTGGCTATTTTTTAGTGAAGATATTTGATTCAGTAAAGTTTTTTAATGGTTTTCTTTCAGCAACTATTATTGTCCTGATGGCTTTTATTCTTGTTTCAGATTCAAGATGAATACTCGCTGGCTGTACTGCCTCAATGATCTTAAGCTTGAGGTCGTAAAAGTTTTTTCTTAATGAGCCGCATCACTTGTCTTCCGTCTTCCATTCAGAATACATCTGTCACGTGCTACACATATATGCGTTCTTCTTTCTCTCCCTCTCTGTCATAGGCAATTCTTTTATGTTTTTCTACAGATTTATTGCGATATGTCTTGTATGGACAAGCAAATCCAAATTGGAGACCATCAGAGTGATGAATCTTTGAGTAAGCAATGTCTGCATACTCCTCCGTAAGCACTCCATCCCAGGACTGATGAGTGTAAGCGTGTCGATCTCTTTAAAGGTGAACAATGTATGCAGTTGAACTGGTGTCAGTAGAGGACAGTCCGATGTACTTTTCACGATGGTACATTTATAGTACATATTTGACCCATATGGACGGACAGGTGTTCATCAACTATATCCACTTTTACCAGCATCCTTTGGTCGAGACTCCCTGAGCACACTAGGTTCGATGGAAGACTGTGAACGTACATGTATACTAAGTGCGGAGAGAGGGTAACCTATGTATACCAAAGGAAGCTAAAAGCTCATTTTAAGGATATTTATCTCATGAATCGGCCTTTCAGGGATCACCTTTAAGTCTCCCACTATGCAGAATCCCACTGTTGTTTACAAGGTAGTGTCTCAGCACATCCGACAGTAGGCCAGTGCATATTCGAGAAGGGGCATCTGGTGGTCGATAGGCACCCAAAATGAGGAGATTTTCCTCCATTAGTTAGGGAGATATTTTATGCCTGACAACTCCAAAAGGAGTTCTCGCTAGACTGTTCTAATGTGTAGAACTCTCCAGGGGTTAAACAATTGAGTCGTGGCTGTAAATGGCGACGCCGCCCTTTTTTGTGATTGGTCTGCTGAAAGCTACCTATTAGACTTATAGCTTATAAGATGAACTTTGAGATGGAGTCGCAGTCTAGCTGAGCCCATGTTTCTGTGATAACGAGAATGTCAGATTTTATGACTATCAAAGCAGACAGTTCAAGCGTACTATCTGTTTCCAATGCGGTCCTACATTCTGGTGAAGTAAAAGTTGTCTTTTCAGAGACGAGTTGATATTATTCTTCCCTTTGTTTTGCTTCTTCCACCTGTCTTTGTAAGGGAGGCCAAATATCTAAAAAACGTTTTGTTTTGCCTTGCTTCTCTGAGATGAGTATTCTGAAAGTAAAAGAAAAAACCTTGAGAAATGGCATTATCTGCCATCAGTGGTTGAGTCTATGGATGTGTTTGCTTTTGTTCTGAATGTCATTGTCCTGCTCGTTGTGGGTTGTTTCTACGTATCTGGAGAGAACTCTTCCATGCTCTCTCCTTGGTCCCGTATTACAGCAATGCATTGGAGGCCTTCTGCGCCTCGGACTGTATGGTCGAGGGAATAGATAGACTCGTCTCTGGTCTCAAGGGTAAAATTCTCTCTATAAGCCCGAGTTGTGGTCCGTAGATGCAGGTGAAAGAGGAATCTCCAAGTCTCAAATGGCGTGGGACAGGGGGGGGGGGGGGGGGGTGGGGGGGGGGGGGGGGGGGGGGGGGGGGGGGGGGGGGGGGGGGGGTGGGGGGGGGGGGGGGGGGGGGGGGGGGGGGGGGGGGGGGGGGGGGGGGGGTGGGGGGGGGGGGGGGGGGGGGGGGGGGGGGGGGGGGGGGGGGGGGGGGGGGGGGGGGGGGGGGGGGGGGGGGGGGGGGGGGGGGGGGGGGGGGGGGGGGGGGGGGGGGGGGGGGGGGGGGGGGGGGGGGGGGGGGGGGGGGGGGGGGGGGGGGGGGGGGGGGGGGGGGGGGGGGGGGGGGGGGGGGGGGGGGGGGGGGGGGGGGGGGGGGGGGGGGGGGGGGGGGGGGGGGGGGGGGGGGGGGGGGGGGGGGGGGGGGGGGGGGGGGGGGGGGGGGGGGGGGGGGGGGGGGAGGGGGGGGGGGGGGGGGGGGGGGGGGGGGGGGGGGGGGGGGGGGGGGGGGGGGGGGGGGGGGGGGGGGGGGGGGGGGGGGGGGGGGGGGTGGGGGGGGGGGGGGGGGGGGGGGGGGGGGGGGGGGGGGGGGGGGGGGGGGGGGGGGGGGGGGGGGGGGGGGGGGGGGGGGGGGGGGGGGGGGGGGGGGGGGGGGGGGGGGGGGGGGGGGGGGGGGGGGGGGGGGGGGGGGGGGGGGGGGGGGGGGGGGGGGGGGGGGGGGGGGGGGGGGGGGGGGGGGGGGGGGGGGGGGGGGGCATTGGGGGGGGGGGGGGGGGGGGGGGGGGGGGGGGGGGGGGGGGGGGGGGGGGGGGGGGGGGGGGGGGGGGGGGGGGGGGGGGGGGGGGGGGGGGGGGGGGGGGGGGGGGGGGGGGGGGGGGGGGGGGGGGGGGGGGGGGGGGGGGGGGGGGGGGGGGGGGGGGGGGGGGGGGGGGGGGGGGGGGGGGGGGGGGGGGGGGGGGGGGGGGGGGGGGTGTTCATGTTGCAGCATTGGTTGTCAACATCCGGTACATTGAACAAACGGCTTCTTCTGTTCTGGGTGGGGCGGGTCAGATTTAATTTTATATTTTTAAGTTTTTCACCCCAGGAGCTCTTTTTGCTTTGCTACCCTGTAGTTATACCACTAAAAAAAGTTTTTTGTTCTTTTTTTCCACTTTTCTTCGTAGAATGGGGGTGAGTTTGAGGATGGCAGTGGTATTCCCGTTTCGATGTCTCGATTAGAGGTCCAGCAGTTCAAGTTGTCTTTCGTTGTATAGGCAGTCTTGGATTATCCTTAACTGCTGCTCTAACTGTCCTTGACGCTTGTTTTAGGATTATCCAGGTGTAGGTGACATGTGCAATTTTGAACAGGTTCAGTTTGTATTTCTTTTTCATCTCGTCCAGAATGAACTCTCAATTCCACAACTGAAGCAGAAGGTGAATCCCTGTGAAGGTAAGGAGTCCATGTTGGTTTGTGTTCTGCATCATTTGTCGCACATTCCGCCTGTTGGACTTGAGTTCCTATCACTGAGTTTATTTGTCATTTGGTGTTTTTAATTTGTTTATTACTTCTTTAGTCTAGCAATTTCCATATTATACTAGATATTATATGTTCTACTTAAAAATGTATGTCTGACTGATTGAATACGTGTACGTGGTTTTTTTTACAAAATGTGTTAAAGTTGACGATTGCAATACAATGTCAGAAATTGTTTAAATGCAATAAAGATATTATTATTATTATTGCTGCATACATTTGCTCTTTGCTATCGTTATTGTGCTCAAGTCTAGTTTCAAAGTAGGCCTTCTTAGCTCTCCACACCAAATTGTTGAGCCTGTTCCTTATGAGTTTGTATTCTCTTAAGTCATCATTATTTCTTGTTGTCCTTAACTATTTTTCCTCTTGATAATAAACTGATTTTGTTCCTCCAGGGTGCTTTCTTTTTTGCCACTCTTTTAGTTGTTATTGGAGCTTGCGAATCAAACAGTTTCTTAACATTTGTTGTAGTGTAATACTCAATGTTATCTCCATCTTCCTGAAGACATCTACACTATTCCAATCGACTAGTGATGCCATTCACAGTCTCTTCTCCAAGTCAAACTTCGAGAAGACATTCCTGTACACCTCTTAAGTATAATTATGACATAAACTTCTACCTTCGACCACATGATGATGTATTGTGGCCTGCTGTCTTTGTGGATAAGGTGCTTTTAGAGAAAACAAACTTCACAAAGTTTTTCGGGATGTGCCTTGATATAGGACTGACTTGGGATGACTGTATGATAACATTTGTGCTAGAGTTACTTCCGCCATATATGCCTTGTGTCACCTAGCAAAATTAGAATCCCCAGAAGTCCTAAAATTGGCATAATACACGCACATTTTGCATAAAGCAAAACAGGGCCTGTTTTCAAGTTTCAGAAAAAGGCTATGAGAATTATTGGAAAACTGAACTACAAAGAGTCATACAGGGACCTGTCAAATAACTAGGATTGCTAACTCCGCCCTACCTCTATGTTTTTGAGGTGTCCTTATACTGCCAATCAAGATGTAATTTGATCTGTGGCAGGGATGTTTTTCATTATGAAACAAGAGGTAGGTACTTCTGAACTCAGCATTACTGATTGTAATTATCACAACGTCTGCCGCAAGAGGTTGGTGTCAGATTAATGAACAGGCTCACTGAAAGTATAAAAGATTCTAACAATCAAAATCAGTTCAAAACTTGTTTCAAACACCTTTTGGTGTCTCACGCGTTTTATTCGGATGATAATTTCATGATGAGCCAACGGGATTTCTGAAAAATGCTGGATCTGAGGTCATTGTGACTGTGGTTGGAGAGAATTTATATAATGTAAGTTTGAATGTGCACGAGTTTGCATATATTTGGTGATTTGTAGTGTGATATGATTTGATGATTGCGATACAATGTTAAATTGTAACAAAAAATGCAATACAGTTATTATTATTGAGTTAATGAACAAGATCTGATGATGAATCTGTGATTCCCCTGCAAATTTGTAAGTTGGGTCAGTCAAACATTCTTTTGAAGACAATCAAGCGCTGATTATCTGAAAGTAGGGCATCTGTTACGTTAATTAACTGAAAGTGCTTTAGGTGGTTGTGTAAATTCAAAATTTCCACCATGCTGGTATTACACAGACGATAAATTAAAAACACGAGTGGCTGATAGAAGTGTGTTCGGTGCAGCTGTTCAGTTGTTTTGCTTGTTCCACGTAAACTTTGATCTCACTTTATATTGCTCATGTCTAGTAATGTTGGTGAAACGTAATGTGTTGTGCGTAGTCTTTCTGACGAACTTAAAATTATGGAACGATTGAAAAAAGGGTGCAAGTGGATCAAATGAAAAGCCTACAAGAATTTACAGCAAAGAAACGAGTCTCAAAACGCAAAAATGTGTGAAGTTTCTTTTAGGTTAATTTTTTAATGTTTTTATTAAATTTTGTAATGTTTTTATCACATTTAACTCACGTAAACAAAAAAAAAATAAATGTACTGTTTGTGCAATCCCTATTTTATGTATATATGTATTATACATACTGTAATACTGTATATTGATGTATAATTTAAAATAATTGTAATATATATTTATAGTCTACTAACATGTTTTATTTGTGTCCCTCTCCTCCCACCACTCTCAACAAAAAACCAGAGATTTTACAGAAACGTTTGATTACCTGGATAATCAATTATCCAAACACCCTCTGCACAAATGGTTTAGGATAATCAGTGCTCTACTGTGGTGTAAAAAAAGTGTCCTGACACCTTCGAGTTCGGAACATGACGTGGCAGCGGGCAGGATCTTCAGGTCTACATGAAAACTGTGCTTCTTCAGTGATGTGTTTAAATGGAAAATTATGCCTGTAGTGTGTATTTATGCTCTCAACTGCTAGAGGAGTTCTCATATAACTCTGTATCCACAGTACTTCGCATTTAGAGAAACTAATATTCTGTCTGGAGCTTACATTTACCTTAAGTACATGAAAAAAATGAAATTTTGTGGAGATATTTTTGCACTTCACCTCATCAGGAGGACATTCCGAGGGTAATCAAATAGTGGAAAAATCTCATATGAATGCATAATTAATGGTTGTTGCATGTCATTTTAAAGATATTAATGAAATGAGTACAATGATGAAGAAAAAATGTGGACTTGCATGAAAAATATTTGGTGAACATAATTTTTGGTAGTTTCATACAAAATAGACCATATCACTTAATTCAATGATTTTATTAAACCTTGTACTCCAGAAAATGAATTTAGAATGACACAAGAACTAAAAATGACAAGCGAGTTTCTTTAGTATTCTTCCTTCAAAATGTTTTAAAATATTTTCATGGGGATCCCCACCTTAAATATCAAATATTAGTCACAGTTGTTTTCTGGAATGTTTGAATTTTAATGTTACATTTGGTATACACTAATCCAAATTTGTTAAGCACATTTAACTAGTTTTTTAATTTTCATATTAGTCTGCCACGCCTTTGTTTTCCCAAAATTCTTAGGATAGATATAAAATTTCACAAATATTTTCTTTCATATGTAAGAGAAAAAATATTTTCTCCTTATTTAATGTATGTTCTAGTATTTAATAAATTTTCCAAGAATTAAAATCAGGTTTAGATTTTATTTCCTTAACGGTAACATAAACATTAAGTTCTTATGAGTTTTGTTGGTAAATAAGAGTTGGAGTTTCATTGTAACTTTGTAAAATTTTTCATATTTCCTATTTTTTTTTAGATAAGTATTTTAACACACACACACACACACACACACACACACACACACACACACACACACACACACACACATATATATATTACGTATTTATCATAACAAAGCCTGGAAACCTACATTGTAAACCAAACCAAACACTATATTTAGTTTTCTGTAGTTAGTGTGCAAAAGAATTTCTGATGATTGGTAGATATTATTTAACATCTTACTCTCTAATCGTGTTTAGAAGCTACATATGGTGGTACACTCATAATACAAATTTTACACTATTATAGTTTGTATGATTCGGAACATGAAGCTCTAGTCTAGAGCATTAAGAACAGTTTTAACGAACTGGATAGTCATATCTCACCAGTGTAAATTGAAGGTTACAGACCTTTGTTTGACAGCTGAGTGAGTTACTTCGTATCTCTATAATTTGAGATATCTGACTTTGTGTTTTATGGTGTAGTCATCTCGTAAATGAATTTGTCTCACTTATCCGGTTAATTGGTCTCAGTGAGTAGTTTGCTGTGTTACGCTCAGTGCCGATATCAGCCTCAGTTTAATCTGCAGTCAGTTGTTACACCTGATCGTTTTAATATTGGTGATTAAAAGTTTTGTGACTTATCAGTACAAGCTGTTGTGTAAAAACAAAGTGATACAGTCCAGGCTGCTTTTAGTGTCACATTTTTTATTGTTTATATGACAATAAATAAAAATTCATTTATAATGTGTTTCTCTAGTTTTACATGAACTTTTAGCTGTCTAATTTCATATACAAGTTAGCTCATTATCTTTGGATGAAAATAACTGGTCTTTAGTTAACAATTACTGATAAGGTAATTAACAAATTTTTAGTTTATGGATATGTGTATTTATTACTCAGAAAAAGTAATCATAAAACATGAAAAGACTAAAATATAATAGCTAGTGAGTACAAATAAACAAATATGAGACTTAGAAACTTTGGCTCCTCCACATTAGGACGTGTTAATCTTTTGTGTTGTGTTAATCTTTTGTCATAGATGATGGGAAAGGAGATTTTATAATAGCAACTCTATTTTATAATTGTGACCCATCAGTTATTGAAAGAACAAAGACCCTGAATGTTAACACTTCCTAATAACATCCCAATAACATATTTGAACTAATTTAGAATTTTCATGTTTTACAAATTGAATCAACATATACTTCATCTTAGGTGTAATAATAATGAAAAGGAAACAAACAGCTAATTTGTAATATGTTTATTATATGACTGAAAACTCCGGCTGCTGCTTTCAAGATAGCTTGCCACCCAATCCTTCGATTTGCCCTGAAAATCCAACATTGATATTTTCTTCAATAACAGATCATGTCCCAAGCAATCAAATGCTTTGCTGTTGTTTGTTACTATTTAATATGTATGTTTAGGACAAGATAATGATTGGGCTTGTACTCACTATATTGCTTTAAATAATCAGCAGTGCCAACCTTATAACTGTTTACCTGCAGTCTTATTTACTTCAATAAAAGTCCAAAACAGTCAAAACAAACTTTAAAAGTTAATAAATAAACGTTTTAAAACGTCTTTTTCTGAACTGCTGAATGTCTACACCTGTGCTGTGATCTTCTCTTATTCAGTAGATCGGTGTCTTCTCGGATTATGGGTCTCATTACGGGTTATGGTCACCTGAGGAAGCATCTTCACAGAGTTTCCATTCTCCGGGAGGATCCCCTCTGTAGAATGTGTGACGAGCAGAAGGAGACTGCTGATCACCTGCTCTTTGTCTGTCCTGCAATAGCAAGGGAGTGCTGCACCATCTTTGGTAGTCTGGACCAGGGTGGTGAATTTCCCCTGAAAGATCTCATCATTTGTTTTCAACGGTTTGTAGAACTGCAGAACCGTAAACTGGTTGGCCTCATGGTACGCAAAAGGCCCTCGAGGCTTAAGTGCATGGCAAGGCCGCCCCTTAGAAGAAGAAGAAACCTTTGCTGTCTGACCAGGTTTGGCATACTTCAACTAAACTTGTCGGTTTGGTCAATGTTAATTGTTAATTGTTAGGGGCCAAAGGGTTAATGTGTTAATTATTATTTTGGATAATTTTTTTTTGTCACGATGATATTTGTAGTGGTTCACTTTTATTAGCAACGATGTCATGTGGAAGCCTGTTGAGAGTGAACTCAATTTAGTAGCATCAAACCTGCTTACCATCAGTTAGTGTTTCAATCTAACCGTTTTAATGAAATATTATCAATCAATTCCTTTTTAGAATTGCCTGTAATTATTCAAATGTTAAATTTTGTCTGGGATAACTATTTTAGCAGGGAACAATAAATTGTCTTTTTTTGTGACTGTCTTGGTTCTATAAACCAATATCATAATTTTGTTACTTTATGAAATCTGCATGATCCGTTGTATCAATTGCCTTTGAAAACTCAATTAATAAGCCAGTGGCATGGTAACGGTTGTTGAGAAAGAGGACATGTATCCTTTTTGTAAATTTTTCCAATGCATTTTGTTCACTCTTGTTCTTCTGGAAACTGAATTGTTACTTTTGAGCATTCAGTATATTTTTTCCTCCAAATATAAATTTAATAAAATTCTAAATGAACTGTTTTTCTAAAAATTATGTTTACTTTTGGAACAATAGCAATAAGTTAGTAATTTTGGTGCAATTTGCTTGCATTTACGATGTTGTCTCACGGTGAAAGTTTTGAAACAGCATTGATTACAGTCTAATTCAATTGATCCACCTATTAGTTGAGCCATCAAAGTTTCTCAGTTGATGTTTTAACATCTTTCATCCTTATTTTCTTAGTGCCAGAAAATTTATCTGCTTGTTTGTGATTAGTCATGTTTTACAACAGTATCAGTTGTGTTTATATTCTTAATAGTTTTCTATCTGTTACTAACCTGTTTTATTCCAATCTGTGGTGATGATTAGCATTATCAATTGTCTGTATAATCTTAATAGTTTTCAATCTGTTACTAACCTATTTTATTCCAATCTGTGGTGATGATTAGCATTATCAGTTGTGTCCATATTCTTTATAGTTTTCAATCTGTTACTAACATGTTTTATTCCGATAGACAATAGACTTTATTTGCACAATTCATAGAGAATAACATTAGCGTCAAAAATACAATATTAAATAGTTAGAAAGAAAAAACAATTTTATTGTGTCAGTTATCACATTAGGTTTATGTCAACAGTTCTCCAAGATAAAAATTCATTTATTGAATAAAATGGGTGCTTTAAAAGCCAGTTCTTCATTGTTTTTTTTTTATATTTTCTTGAGACTGTATCAGTGGGCAGGCAGTTGAACAGCTTTGCTCCCATATAAGATGGCTTTTCTTCAAACTGAGCAGAACGATGTTGAGGAAGAGTGAAGTCTGCAGCATAGTGAGTGTTATTTTGGTGTACGTCACTGCCTCGGGTCAGGTCTTTCTCATGTGCGTAGGTTATTACATTGAGGGCATAGAGTAACACTACAGTTAGAATTGAGTATTCAACAAAAGAAGTGTTCCAAAGAGTGTTCAACAATCTTTGGTGATGATATTTGTGATCTATTCAGGATTGAGTGACACTCCCCATTCTCATTGCCCCTCTTGTACAATGGCACACACATTTATTTAATCACCAAGTAGATAGAACGGAAACCTGTCTTATGACTTATATCCTCCTGGATGTACTTGTGTCTACAATTAAATAAACTCTGTATACTTCTCCATTTTTACTAAGGTTTTCACATGTTAGTAATCACGTTTTTAAAAGACCCTGTTGAGGAGATTAGGGCCTGTATGTTCTGTGTATAATTTCTTTGAATATAGTATGTACAATAAATCTAGCTCACAGGTGACACCTTCATATAACTTGTAGTGCTACAAATATATTGTCTTGTCACTGTTTAGTTGTATCAGTTTATCCCTAGAATTTTTAATGGAGTTAATATTTAACTGAATTAATGGAAAATTAATTAAACTTGCTTATAGCCAATATTTAATGTCATTATATTGTCCACAGCTATTCTCCAGCAAATTTTCCAAAACGTTTTTACTATGTATAATATACAAGGTAACATAAAACCAGGTACACCACACTGTGTTGTAACAGATTTCATTGAGGTCACATGCAAAATTTCAAATCTGTAGCTCATTTAATTCTCGAGATATCCTGCGGACAGAGAGACAGTTACAATAAGAAGAATTGACACATCATAGAACTCATTATTATACAAATGAAGTTTCATGTAAAATTTTAACTCTACATATGAAATATTTCTCGGCATATCTTGCTACTTGATACTGTCAGATATTTTTCACTTTATTGGGTTTCATATCAGTGTTTAAATAGTAAACATCCACATACCAAGTCAATATAAAATGATTTTGTATGTGTTGGTATAGGTAGGCTGCATGTGTTAATATGTCATATGTTTGAATCTCTTATGGGTTTATTGTGTTTGTTCACAAATTTATTTACTCCACTATTTTCTCGTTGCCATCATAGTTACCCATAAGACCAGTATAAAAATATTCGCTAACGCTCAGCTAAATGCTATGAAGTGACATGCACCATCATTGAACTCAGTGTTCCTCATATATAAATAAAGCTTCATGGACAATTTGAAGTCTGTAGGCCAGTTCATTTTGGAGATATCCTGCAGACAGTCAGACAGACAGAAATTACATTTTTTCGGCCCGACGATTGATAGGCTGTGTTAGCTCAGCCAGTTATAAAACAAACTATACAACAAAATATTGCACTGCAAGGATAACGGTATTTGTCAACTAAGAAACAAGGACGAACTAAATGTCCTAACAATTAGTAAGAGAAGTGAACAAAAACAACAATAGGAATTAAACAGCTGTTCCAATATCGTTGTTGTAAGAGGAAACACAAGTTATAGTTTATGACAAATTGCTCCAGGGAATTACATTGAACATTATATATATTCTACAAATGCTAACTACAATACATTTATTAGTAAAATTCTGAAAAGAATACTAATTGGTGAACTTTTAATATACTAAGATATACACAAGATATGATTCTTAAATTAATTATCCCTAAACAAAAATATACTTAGAAGCAAGGAACAGACTAAAAATATATTAACACCAGGTAACTTAGAGTGTAGTTTGATTATTTCCTCACTCTATTTTGTTAATGGTTAATGGGTAATTATTCATTTATCATTATATTTTATATTGATGCAGCTGTAAAGAACAGATAATATGATTAACTATATTTAGAAGAAGACAAACAAGGCCAAAGTAGATTTTAAATAGTCAGAAATTAAGCCTACTAAAAATAATATTTCCAGTAAAAATTAAATTATATGAAAATCACCCGCCCAGAGATCCAAAATATTTTGTCGGTTATCACTGGAAAGAAAAGGTGTGGCACGGTGAATTATTGTTCTAAAAATTAGGTAGAGTGATGAGTGATAAAGCTAACATAAGATCAAGGCTGGTATCTATCTAAATAGCGAATCGTTGTATGACAATATTTGGAGTGACGTGATTAGTTGTCAGTGTATGCCCTGGGACAATTTCAGTCACAGTTGTGTGTCTGCCGGAGTCACTGAATGTTTCAGACAAGAGGACCGATAACTTACTCGGTTCTGCAAACTGTCGGCTCCGACAGGTGAGTTCGGTTCCTTTACTTTTATGTATTATTTTGTTTGATCCACATTTTAACAAATAATGAAAGAACCCTTGAATGATTCAGACCCTTATATTGTACCCAAAAAGTGACTGTTTTTGTTCATTTTAAAATTATACACAGTAAAGCAAAAAAATAACATTTTGCATATGTCAATTTGTATTTTTGTTTGTTTTAAACTTTTAAATTCATAATTCATGAACTGTTAACATCAATTAAAAATACTCCTAACAAATAATGTTCAATACTCCATTAATCAAAATTGGGTTATGAAAAAAAGAAATGTTACAAATACTGCACTTTACTGATTTGTTTATTAAATACCGTCAGTTAAACCAAGTGGAAAAAACTTTAGAAATCAAATGTTGCACAATATACTTCATTTAAGAAATTTCCGTATTTTACAAAAATACTGGATTTTTATATCCAGTTACCCGTAGCTTCACACACAATTTTGTAGCCTTTGCATGTGTATGAGCACTTCTGATTCAAGTGAATATTTTCGATGCCAATTTTGAGTTCATCTTGTTGCTACGATCAAGTAAATATGTCAAAGATTCTATATTTATAACTATTATAATTTACTCCCGTCGTAGTATTTTTTGTGCCATAGTTGATTTTTCCTTGGTTCTTCGATAAAGAAAAAAAAATGTATATATACACACACACACACAAATGTCTGAGAAGCCTACTTCTGTCAAATGACAACTAAGATGGGTTTTACCTGAATTACAATCTTTAAATTTATAGTAAACGTTAGATAATAACTTTGTCTTTCATATCTGCATTACAGTACTGACCAAGTAGTGCGTACTTAATATTTGCTAAAATTTACAGTTAAAAGTATATTTTTACTCAAACTTAATTTTCTTAGCTGGATATTTTCTTATTCTTTGCTCAACACTGATTGCAAAAAAGGTTGAAATAAGAAGTGTTGTTACCATCAAGCTTACTCCTTGCTTTGAAGACAATAAATGGAGAAAAATTGAAAATAGTCGTTAAATTAGTTAAACATACCATTGTAGTGTGATAAAACAATGTTTACACAGAACAGTTGATTGCATTTAACAGACTCTTTCAATTAATATTTCACAACTTAGAGACCAAGATGGGATTTTTTGCAACCTTAGAGGCCAGTGGGACATAGCCCGGAGAGTTTTCGAAATAAGAATAAGTCTATATATTTACCAGGTACCCTAAGAATGTCCATGTAAAATTGAAGTATCATCGGTCCAGTAATTTTTAAGTGATTAACACACAAACACAGATAGATAGACACCATTAGATTTTTTTTATAATATATATAAAATTATTCTGTGTAATGCTTAAAAATCTCGAAAATGTTAAGACAGCTTGTCTGTACTGTCGTATATAATAATAATACATTTGTTTATTGGTCGTAAAACATGTTACATGCATTGACAAATTCTAATTTAGCTACAGACTAAATATCATTCTCTCTAAATAATATTTAATAAGTATATTGAATCTACACTGTGATTTTCAAAATAAGATCATCCATAATTATTATAGTATCCGTCAAGGCTAAAATTGTATTTGTTGAGTTCCATTTAGTCCTTTTTCATTTTTGAATGAGAAATTTTAAAGAAGTTTGTTGTATTACATGTAATAGCCACTAATTATGTAAATTTCATGGAATCAATGATTCTATTTTTAAGAAAGTTTTCACAAAATTTGTGTTTACTTGGTAAAATTAATGAAAAGAACTTCCACCAGCCACTTCTTAATTTTCAAGAATATTAGGGTGCAATATTAGAGTGCAAATATGCACTCAGTACCTGTAATACATGCATGTATTGTTGATAAGCCAAATCAACTCCAATATCTCAGGTTGAGTATACATAATCTAAGAATTATTCATTATCTTAGGAGTTGCTCCACAGATAGCACAAGACTGACTTGATAGTGCAGAACCATTTCCTAGAGATATAACAACAGTATCTTTGTTATGTGATTGGTAATGCCTGCAATGTAATTTGTGCACACGTTCCACTTATTTGTATGGTTTCTGAATCTGGATATTAGTTTTATTTTGCTCAAGTGATTCTTTAGAAGAGTAAGCATTAAGGATAAATATTTGCACTACAAATATTTGTTCCCTTTTGCTTCAAACTGTAAAAGTGTTATGAAAAGAAACCACCAAAATAAAAGAAGTGCATAATCTGGAGTAAATTTAACAACAGAGTAATTTTGTTTCCTCTGTTATAATTATTTATGCCTACTTGGTTCTGTGAGTTCTGTGAACTATTTTTGAAAATTACCTCTTTAAATCTTCTATTTGTTGTAAAATCTAATTTCTCAGTTGAGGCTCTATAGAAGGGATGTTACTCTTCTTGTTTTATACCAAACAGAGATTTCTATAAAGTTCTTTGTAGTACACCGTATTTTTACATTGGAACTTTTTTGATATTTTAAGATTTGAAAAAGTATAGGTTTAAAAAACCAGACACTTTTTGCTTGTAAGAATTAAATTGTTGATATTTTTAAATTTGATTCTAATTTGGTACTAAACCATCCCATTACATTTTTTTATTTAAACACTAACAAATACAACACCTCTGGCTTTGCCTTTTTTTTTGTAGTCTCTTTTGAATGTACTCCCAGATTTGCTGTTCTTCTCTTCTTTGTTGATTTGTTTTTCCCATATCTCAAAGAGTCGCTCATGAGAAATTGAGGTTGTACGTGAAAACATTTTTGGTCTCGAATGTGGCTGGGAGCTGCAGCTAAATTCCATAGAATGATGAAATATAATTTATAGTCTTCGTTTATAAACATAAACAATCTTGGTTTCTCATAATATTGGTTGATATTTAAATATAGATACTTATTTATGGGTTCAACAATTTATTATTTAAAAATTATTATTTATAAATAAAAAAGTAGGAGTACATCATACCATGTGTTGCTTAACAGGCATAATTTAAGTCTAAAGCATAGCTCATTTTGATTATTGACTGATAGAACGACAATCATATGATAAAGAAACTTTTACCTCCCTCCGCACAAAAAAAAGAGAAATTGTGTCACCCTACTGAGAGATATGCTTCAACAATGGTCAGCCAAATTCTATAGTTGGACATACAATATCAGAGACTCATTCTTGTCTATGTAGAAATAGAGTTTCAAGCAAAATTTAAAAGTCTACAGATAAAATTTGTCTCAATATGTCTTGTCACAGATACATTCATATTTTCATTCATTACAATAGGTTTCATATCAGTGTTTAATTAATAATCTACACACTAATTCACCATAAAATGATGTTAGATGTGTTGGGATAATTAGTCTACATGTGTTAATACATCATATGTTAAAATGTTTTACAAGTACACTGAGTTTGTTTACAGACATGCAGACAGACAAACGTGAAATTTGTCCAGCCTCTGAATGGCTTTGCTAATGCTCAGCCAATGAAAAGACATAAACTTCATTATTTGGTCTACTGGAGTTTTGATAATGATATTAATTATTGTATTTTTCGCATGTTTTGAGTTATTTTTAATTACTAATAGATTGTGGTTAAATACATTCTGCTTCATGAATAAAGCATGCCCTTAGGAGAACTGGAGTGAAAGTTGATTAGGAGTAGAGAGCCAGCCAGAGTGATATTGTATTACATAACAGTGAGAGAGATGTAGAGAGGCGTTCAGATAGCTGATCCGGCTCAATAAGTCCGATTCCGCTTGTGGTCAGAATGTGGTTTATTGCATTCCTGTGCCTGGAGCTGTGTGATATCTAGAAGTTTTGTCAGTTCCGTCTGGCACACTGCTGTTGCAACCCAAATGTAAACGAAATTTTGTCAGAATCGTTTTTAGTCAGTTCTGTTATCGGGGTGAATATATACGAATTTACTCGTGCTTTGTGTGTTAAAATTAATTTTATTGTGGTTGTGAATTTAATGAAGAACGAGTTTATTTATTGAAAATTTCATTGACCGTATTACTGATTTATTCCGGTTCCGTATAACTTTTAAAATTGCATCTTTTATATTTATAGAATTTCTATTAGCATCAGGACACAAATTAAAAATTTATTACAATTAATTAATTTAATGCAACAATTTGATAGAATATTTGTATGTGTCAGTGTATGTATAGATATGCATGCATGTCATTACAGCAGTTTAAATTTCAGTTTCATATAAATTCTTGTTAGCCTTATCTTTTGATCAGAATTATGGTTTGTGACATTTTTTTACTATGTAATGGGCTATCAATTATGACAGTTAAACAATTATGTAACGTTATGTGACAATAAATTTCTAATTTCTGATTTAGGATTAATTTATAGACAATTTAGATTTTTCACAAAAACCTCTATAGTCACAATTTTTAAATGGTGTGGGGTATTGTCAAATGACACACATACACACATGCACACACCAAATTTGAATAAACTTGCCCCAGTTAATAAGCCTAATGCTGTTCTAACATAAATACTACACATACACACATACAGAAATACATGTTTTTTTAACTTCAATTGGGTACCTTAACTTTATGACACAGCTTGTAATAAGAAGTGTTGTATAAAAACATTACCTTTGCCCTGCATACTCAAATCAAATCATGTTATTGCCGTAAGACTTCTACAAGTATTGACAATGTCTATTTGCCACCAGATGGTCAAGTTAAAAGTACATAAAACAATGTACTGTTCTAAAAACTGAATAAAATAAAATCCATACAGAAGACCAACAGTAGCATTTACAGTAACATTATATAAGCTTAGTGGTTTGAGACAGTTTTTCAAGTTTATTTATTTTTAAAAGCAGGTTGCATTAAAACTAGTCAGAACAAGGCATTAACAATTGTAAAAAGCAACAAGGTTGTAATGAAATGTATAAAGGTTTACAAAAGTCCCCAATAAATATAAAAATCAACAAAGGTAAAATTCTACAATATATATACAATTTAACAATTAATATATAAAATTTGACAATTAATATATATAATTTAAAAATTAATATATAAAATGTAACAATCAGTATATACAATTATACACATACAATTAAATAAAAACACCTACACAAAATTATAAACATAAATGATTTGTAGTGAGAAATTCCTCTTCTGAATAAAATGGATATGTTAACAACCAATGGTAAAATTTTTGTTTAAATCTTTTTATTACAGGGCATTTAATAATGAGATGCTCCAGTTTATTATAAATTTTAAGTAAAAGGACTGAGTACACAAATAATTAATTAATTAATAAATAATTAATTGACTTATGCAATCTGTGAAAGTTAATTATTGTTTTAATTTTACTACGGGTGTCATAGCTAGGTACATCACTGGCAAGTTTTATTAACTGTGGGTTTCTCATTATATATAAGATCAAATATATCATGGTTTATTACAGTTTGCATTTCCATCTTCACAAACAGAGAATTACAATAGTCTTGTACACCAGCCTTGACTGTTACTCTAACATTTTTTGTGCAACAATAAACCTGTCTCTATCATATTGGGATATATTAAAATAATTGATTAAGCGTATCATTAACCAAATTGAAGTACTGGACAGAAATATTTGAAAGGGTGAGGTTTCGGTGTGACCATGTAACTAGCTGATTGTAAATGAGGTGCCCTAGAAACTGTGATATAATTGCTCGCAGGGACTGAAGTGAAAGGTGAGGTAGGACAAGCCTGTTCTGCTAGCAGCTCTAGGTCACAGGATACCTGGCTGAACACAGTCAGTGTAGCAGTGCTAGGGAAAGTGACAGGCACTACATCCGTTTGGCTGCTCTTGTGTTGTGTTGTGTTGTGTTGTTAACCTCTTATAGGCTCTTTGTTTTTGTCTCAACTTAAATTGTGGTCGTGTTTGTGTTCAGAGTTCTTTTTCCCTTTGTAATTGATTGGGCTTTGGTGTTTTTAAAGAGCACAGGTTTGCTGAAACATTACTGTTTTCATATTTTTGAAACTTGAAAAAGTGAAATAGGTTTCTCTAGTTCAGTGAGTTATAAAAGAGTTATTCTTAAACGTTACCCTGCGAGAAAAATTATTTACAGTTGTAATAAATATCACACATTAATGAATTAAATAAATATCAGTAATAAATAGAATTATAATAACATACCTGAGAATACTTTTAAACAGTAGTAAAATATATAACATTAATTTGTTACAAAAATAACCCTGTTAAAAACAAAACTAAAATCAATAATTATATCTTGAAATTTTCTTAAAAATACAGTTATAATGTTG
Source organism: Homalodisca vitripennis (assembly GCF_021130785.1). Taxonomy (NCBI): domain Eukaryota; kingdom Metazoa; phylum Arthropoda; class Insecta; order Hemiptera; family Cicadellidae; genus Homalodisca; species Homalodisca vitripennis. The sequence goes on from NC_060215.1 coordinate 141,687,976, forward strand.
TTTTACTGATATAGTTTTAACCCAAGATCGTATAGGAGTTTAGTTTATGCAATTTAAAAACCAATCAACACCTATACAATATAAATTTTTGCTTTCTGTTTTCTGCAATACACTCAGTGTTTACCTGAAAAATCCACTGAAATTGTTTATTGCCATAGTTTTGTATATTCCTTATAATTTTTGTTTTAACAGTTTAGCAAAATAGTAATGCTAATTAAAATGCACGTGAAGTTATTGATACACTCACTTGTCTGGAAATGAGAAACTCAGTGACTTTGTTAAATGTTTAAACTGTGATCTTGTGTGGACTCAGTACAGTCATGATACGTTCAAACAGATATATAAAATGGTCAGCATTAAAAACAAGGTAAGTGTAATATTTTTAGTAACTCGGCATCTAAAATTACAATAACTGCTAAGCAAACCTAGCCGTCATAAGTTGTTGATCAATTGAATTTTTTTTATTAAAATAAACTTTTTACTGAAAAAATCTATACAGTAAACACTTTAAAGTGGTATTGTATTGATGACTGTTCTGTAAAATAAGTAAGCACCTTACTTACATTTTCTTATTAAATAATTAATTATGTAACCACGTTTGAAAATATAACAATGCTGGTAGAGGATTAAAGCTGTAATGTATAATAATCAATATAAACAGGATGTTTTGCAACAGGTTGGCACAACTTAGAAAAGGAATAAAAACGAAGCAAGCAAAAAGTTTACATCATTTTGTAGTATCTGTCTGTCCATATGTGTTTTTATTTAAAAAAATCACATCTCAATAACAGTCAATGTGAATAACTTGAAACTTGGCATTCATGTTAAGATAATCAAAGGAACTTAAGCAAAAAATGAAATAAATAATATCACTTTCTATTTCAAAATGACGGAAAAGTTTTATAAATTAAATGTTAAATGTCTCAAAAACAATTATTCCTACAACCACTTTTCTGGAATAATGTTTTTTTTTTTTTTTACATTTAATGACAAATCCAATGGTATCCTATTTTTTTAATTGGTTAAAAAATAAAAGAGTTACAGCTGTTTTATTAATTGTGTGTTTATTATTTCTTATGGGTAGAAAGAGCAGTACACAAATTTTGATTTTTAAAAATTATTGGTTTTAATATCATTAACAGCGGTTGTTAGTTAACATGAACATTTCTAACCACAGTAAAATTTGTTTAATTCACTCAACAATTAAATTAGGCATAATACTTTTGTTTTTCATCAAATTTAAATAAATAGGATACATTTAATACCACTAGTGAATCACAGCACATTTTCCAGTATGTATTTAATTTTACAAGGCTTTTCAGAATCAAGGAGTCCATTGTCAGGCAACTTCACTAATGTACTGTAATTCACTAGTGGTATTAAATGAAAATATTTTCAATGCTCTAAAAATCTTCATTCAAATAGGATACGGTTATTAACTAAATTTACAATACAAATTTTCCTCCAGAGTTGATGTAGAAAAAACAGTTATTGAGAAATTTAATTTTGAAACTGTAGATATTAACATTAATGCCAAGTTTCAAATTATTCACATTAACTATTTTTAAGAATTAGCAAGACCAGATTTGTGTTACTATTAAAACATCAAGTTGTTGCAACAAATTTAATGTAAAATAATTCAATTCAAGGATATAAGAATAGATGTTAAGGATATAAACATTTAATCGATTCAAAAAACATTTAAAAGCAAATTGGAAAAGATCTAGTATAGTATTGATGAGTATTTTATGGATCATGAATTTTAAATTTTATTTTAGCATAGATGACAATCAAGTCTGTTAAATTAGCTTGACCTCTTATATATCATTGTTACATTATATTCTGACAATGTTTCCTGTGTCTATAGCAATGCTATGTATAAGTGTTTATGTAACAATACAGACTGATTCTGATACATAAGGACCTCTTCACAATGAGGAAAACTTAGTAATGATGCTCTAGCACTAGATAAACAGTCTGTCCACTGGGAAATCCTGAACAGAGCTGGCAATCCCATAACGTATTGAAACAGTCAAATTACCGACATTATTTTCTCTGAAATCTTACTTATTTTAGTTTTGACCAATCAAATCTTAATCATATATCAAATAAATAATACCAAATAATATTTCATTATTTGCATTTAGATATGGAAAATAAATACAAATAAGGTGTCCTCAGTGACTAGGGACTCCTCTAAAACCATGAATGTGTTTAACTTTCTCTTCCATGATTAAGCACATTTTGGTTTTCGGTTGATATGAATATTTTGGGATCCCCTTGAGTAAAATTGCTGTTTTTGAAAAATGTCTGTCCCCCTGCTTTTAAATTTGACAAACAAGTTTAGTTAACTTATACTCTAAGCTGTTTTGCATTTTTTTTTAATGTTATTATTTTACTGAAAGTAACAATTTTCTAAAAACAAAATCGCTTTAAGATTATAATAAAACTAATAAAGAGCCATGAGTAGGCTTTGCTAAACTCAGACAATAAAAATTATTATAATAGTTAGTAACTTTAAACCTGATATCTTAAATGTGATTACTTCTTGAATAATTATGAATACAAAGTTTTGTTTACATCTACATATCCTCAAATTAACAAAGTATTGAACGAAGCTCATTTCATAAACATAATGGCCACTGTGATTCATCAGATCTGCAACATGACATTCTCTTCTGACATGTTTGTCTAGGTTAGGTTGTGTTAGATTAGTTTAGGTCAGGTTGATTTGAATTAGGTATCTAAAATAATTAATTTTCAGTTACAATATCATAAATTTAATACTTTAAAGTCAATATTTGAGTGTTTTTTTTTTTAAATATCTAAGTACTATAAGCAATGTGTCTAGGTATTATACATTAATTCCAGGAATTTCACACATAGTCATAACAATATGTGATAAGATAGTATGATGTTAAAAATCCGTTTGAAAACATCCTTATTAATTATTATTGTTTAAGATAAACCTTTTTAAAATCCAGTTTTCTGATATTGTTGATACAGACAATTTTAAGAATGGCGTGATAAGTAATATACAGGTGGTGTTTGTGAAATCTTCAATGGAAAATAACAATTTTATGAATCATCAAGTAACTGAAAAATGTGTAATTTTTGCTTAAATAAATAAGAATTTGTGAAAGAAAAAATATTTATCCAAGATTTGACACTAAAGCTCTCTTTATTTTATATGCTTATATTGCTTATATTTTGGATTTTTTTATGTAAACCTGACCCTCACAAAGAAATACAGGGACTTTTGAAAGGGACAAATTGAAACTTTTTAAACCTGTATAGCATGTGGGGAATCTGATATATTTTTCATAAATTCATTCCACTGCCAATAATTTATCACAAAAGGGACATTTTTAAATTATTCATTGGAAATTTTAGAGTTGGCCAATAAACACCAAACCTTTCCTCCTTTTATATGATGTGTTACAAAATTAGCATCAAAGGGGTTGTACCTGCAGCAAAGAAACAAAACAAAAAACCGCACACATTTGTACAGTCAGAATAAATTTAAAATAAATTCTTCTGTAGTATGAAATAAATAGAAATAGTTCTACATTTTCAAATAATAAACATGAGAATACCACAATTAATAGTAATAAGTTTTTATAATTAAAGATACATTTTTATAAATAAAATAGCGGCCGGTAAAGCTGGTGAGAGAAGTCAGTATAAGGGTGTCCAAGTTATTGCTCAGGTCAAGACAAACATATTTCACTATATGAACATGGGTCTCCGATGCTTAGTTTCCCGTATGTCTGTCTGTATGTGTTTTTTATAAAAATAATTAATAGCTTAAAAAATAATAAATTATATTATACAACATTTGGCTCAACTGTTTATAATAACAGGCCAGTTACTGAAACAAATATTAAAATATCTGTAGCATTTTAAAAACGGCGACCATTTAAACTTTGAATATCTTAAAAGCCAGCAATTTTTCTCAAAAATTACAAGAATAACAGTTTTTTAAGAATTTTATCACAAACCTAATGACACAAAAAATATTTAAATAAAATAATAAATAACTGATTTAGAGCAGATTTACTATGACAAGACATGGCCCACATTGAGGTTCTCAGTGAATAGCCAACAATACAATCACTGAGTAAACAGTAGCTATCAATGTGGGCCATGCATGTATTGTCACAGGTAATCTGCTCTAAATCAGTTATTTATTATTCAATTGAAATAATTTTGGTTTCATTATATTTGTAATAAAATCGTCTAAAAACTGTTATTTGTTTAATTCTTGTAAAAATTTCTGGTTTTTAAGATATTCCAAATTTAAAAGTTTTAATGACCGCCATTTAGAAAATGCTAAAGATAATTTAATGATTTTTATTCAGTAACTGGCCTTATTATCATAAACATTTGAGCCAAGTTTTGTATAATTTAATTTATTATTTTTTAAAGATATTAATTTTTTTTATGAGAACATAGAGACAGACAAATAGGAAACTAAGCATTGTAGACCCACGTTCATATGGTGAAATGTGTTTGTCTTGACCTGTGCAATAACATGGTATACCTTTGTCCAGAGAGTTGCGGGACATTCTGTATATTATATATCAAGCCACTAGTGAGGACAGATAACTCAGTTCTCGGCTGTTGACTGGTAATGGAGTGATCGGTATAGTCAAGATAAAGAGTGGCCGGTAAACCTGGTGAGAGAGAGAAGTCAATATATATTATATAAGAAGCCACTAGTGAGGACAGATAACTCAGTTCTCAGCTGTCAGCTGGTAATGAAGTGATCAGCGTAGTGAAGATAAAGATGATACTCACCCTGTCTTTGTAGGACGGAGATGTCAACACCTCTTCACTGTTACGATCGCACCATACTTATATTTTGTGTGTGCTTTTTCAATGACTTAGAATTTACTACGTCAAGTTTTAAGCTGAAGTTTAAATGTTGATAAAAATTTAGCTTAAAATCAGTTTGGAAACATTTTATAAGTGTTGAAAACATAATAGTGCAAAAATGAATTGAAGTGTTTCAAAATGGTGTAATCTGTAGTATAGTCTTGCTCATTTATTGCCAAATTGTGACATATTTTTCCATACTAAATACAAAAATTGGTTGAATTGAGTCAACATGTCAAAAGAAAAACTGATTTTAGATTCGTCCAGTGAGTCTTTAGAACCTTTGCAGATCCCTAAAAAGACATTCGGTTATCATGGGACGTAAGTAACTGCCTTATGTAAAATAGTCAAGCTTTTTATTTGAAACATACACTTAAACATGGTCTGTACAATTGCAAGGCTTTATTATTATGAGCTATTCACCTCCCAATTTTATTAAAAAAATAACTCATAATAAAAGCGATCATAACTAAATTGATTTTAATTCTGTTTCCAGAAACTTGTGGTTAATAATAAATTTTGGTACATTGGTATTATCTGATGGCCACTATTTTTCGAATAATTTTACTCACCGGGCTCTAAGAGAACTACAATATTAGAAAAAACAGACTTCGTTTGACTTACTGTGAAAATTACATGTCATTATGACGATCGGTTCTTGTTTTCTTGAAGTTAACTGACATCAGATTACATTGAATGATATGGATTATAATATAAGTCCGGGAAAGTAATGATCAGAAATGCCCCTGGCCATCAGTGCGGACTTCGGTGGTGCTTCCTCGCACTTTTGGCAAAAAAAAAGAAAAACATCCCTTGAGATGGTACTTAAATTCAAGCTCAGATCACATGAGCGCTCATAAATATTGACTTGTTACTTTTTATATTTACAATATGTACATATGTATAACCTATAACAAATAATAGATAAGGACGAATTGGGCTCCTACTCACCGACATTGCATCCTTTTGGGAGGCAGAAAAAAAAGATCGTCATAAGGACATGTAATTTTCACATTAAGTCAACTAAAGTCTGTTCTTTCTAATTATGTAGTTTGTGTCAGTCCCGGGAAACAAAAAGTTTAAAAAAAATACTGGCCACCGGATAATACGAAAGTACCTAAATTTTAAAACGATAATTCAAATGTGTATTTGTATAAATGTGTAGTTGTTGTGAAAATCTGATGTGTTAATAAGTTTTTAACACCATTTAACCATTTATTATTCAATTTGGTGAGGCTCATGATTATGTTTAGCATTAAGTAACTCTTTTGAAGTACAATGGATCTAAGTTACCTCATCGTTATATGCTTTAAGATAGATAATACAATGATAGGGTTTGTGAAATGTACACAGTTTATTAGTGTTGTGGTTGTCTGTCCAGCGATGAAGAGGATGAAGAAAAGGAGGAGGTGGTGGTTGGGGTGGAAGGGATGACTTGTCAGTCCTGTGTAAGAAATATCGAGGAAAATATCGGCAAACAATCTGGCATCATCTCTATAAAGGTAAGTGGATGACAGTATCATGTGATGATGATTTCTTTATCTGCAATAAATAGATGTAATACTTGTCCATATTAACCTGTTGACGAGTGCAGCAAAACATACCCAAATGAGTGCGCATGGCATTTGCCATTTGGTCCCATATGAGGGAGCACGGCATTTTCTGTTGCAGACTAATGACTGTCAGTTCGTTCTCACTGACTTACTGTGACTTCTAGCAGAGATTTTTGGAACTTTTCAGTTGTTCCTAATAGTGTCGCTGTACAGTGTTGCTAGTCCTGTATCGTGGTGGCAACCTGGTGATAACTTTTAAAACTATTTTACGGAGGCGGGACACAAGACCCGCTACGCCTCCAAGGTCGGCATTTTATAAGACCACTCCCCCAGAATGACACAAAGAAGCGTAAACTACTCAGGCAGTGCTATGTGTGCAAACACACCACTCGAACTGGACAAAGAAGAAAAGAAACCAGCTATGAATGTTCAACATGTGAGGTGGCCCTTTGTATATATCATTGTTTTGAGCAGTATCACACACTAGCAAAGTTTTAAAACGAGATTATTGCTTTTAACAATCTACAATGTATTTTTATATACATTTAAACTATAATAAACAAGTTTATTAACATTTAAAAGTTTTTTTAAAATTTTACTCCCTAAAAGTCTGTCACTGGTCAATGAGGCACTCAGTATGGACCGTCATAGTGGCACGGCAAATGCCGTGCGAACTCGTCAACAGGTTAAGGTTATTTCTACTATAATCTCTCTCCAACATGCGTAATGGGAAATGAAAGAAAATAGATAAAAATAAGACTAATTAGTGAAGAATTAAAGGTAGTAATATGATTTAAGGTTTTTATTGCAATTCTGTTATTAAGTATTAACCATGTTTTAATATTGTATGGAATGTTCTTATGACTTGGACCAATCTTCAGGAGTATTTATACTAAATTAAATAAAAAGATGTGATAAATGAGGCTTATAGTGCTTGGTATTCTGTTCGTCTGTTTTTGTGTACTTAATTTGTTGTATACTTCATTGTCTTAGTAAGACCTGAATTACAGCTAAAAGTGAAGGAAATAGTTTAACTAGTTTGAAAATGCAGCTGTTCAAAAACTTTTACTTCAAGTTGCACAAAACCGAAGTAGCAGCACTAAACATAAAAAGTAACCCATAAAACAATAGTGTATTTGGATTTTTTTCGGCCATTTCCCATATTTTAGTGATTGAAAAAATCAGTAACACTAACTACATTTCCGTTTTGTGTGTATAGAGTTGTCCCACAACATTTTTTTTGTGATTCCTGCCTGACCTATGAGTGTCATAACACTCTAGTACGATTTCTTTATTTTAGCCTAGATTATAGTTATGTGTTAGGTTAGTTATCCATCTGAGAAAGAGATTAGATTGCAGATCTCGAAACTTAGTATCACTGATTTACCTGTATTACTGAAAATTTTAATGGAAAATTTAAGAAAAATCCTCTTTCCTTCCATCACCAAAAACAAGTTTTAAACATAAAGAATATTTAGTACCTTATTTATTTCAATTCAAATAAAAAGGTTAGTGAGAAAATACATTTTTAGTGGTATTGTGTATTTCACATTAAAGAACATTTTAATATGACTTATTAGGAAGTATATCAAATAACAATGCTGAAACTGAAAACATTTATGAGTTATGAACTTTTAAGTAAAATACGGGCAGATAGATGGAAGACCAAGAACTTTAAGACAGTTGATTAGAGGATTTTAAAACTTTTTGTGGTAAAAGTAATCCCTTTCAGTAAGGTGTAGTGTGTTTTGAAAACACCCAGTATGTAAAGATGAGAATGCAATTGTTACCTTAATGTATTATTAATTTATTAAGAACACTCAATAGAAACAGTTTATTAATTTGTTCTAAATATGAATTGAACTTGTTGGTTGTAGAATTTTACTGTGGAACAACCACTTGTTGCCAATTAGCAAATAATTTTTGTATGTTTCTTCTGGTCTTAAAATTCGTTTCTAATGATTATAGCACCTAATAGTTTTGTAAACGTTTTGGACTTTTTTACAATAATAACCGTAAGTAGGTTTCACACATTGACTTATCTAGAACAATGTAGGATTATTTATCTCTTGTCACTTATCTGCTGCTTAAGTGAGGTGAGAATTATATAAGGAAAGTATATGTTAGTTACTTTAAATTGGTCATTAGATAAAGATTCATTTTATCTGGTAGTACTGCTAGTATTCAGCAAATGTTGTCGATTCACAAGGAAAAAACTTTAAATAAGAATCAAGTTAAGGAATTTATATGGTTGTAATTTAGTTTTATGAGGGTTATCATTTCAAACGTAATTAATGTATGCATATAAAAATTTAACCGTTGAGATTGTGAGTGACTGAGAATTAAACTACACCTTAAAGTACTATATATAAAGATACAATTATAATACATAATTGAAAATAAAGCAAATTAGTAAATATTCATATTATGTTTACATCAAAATTCTACAAGAAGGAAAAACGGAAATAATGGCTTAGTATCCAGTGATATATTTCAAAAGAAAATTATTTATCTGGCTATTCTTAATTTCTCTTTAGACAATTAAGAATTTTTGGCCAATATTTTATATAATTCTACTCCTTGTTTTTAGTAAACGGATAGCGCGTGCGTATAAGCAACTGTTTCCCCTCCACTCTACGCTAAAACACGTGGTACAGTCAGTGTCAATCAAACGTTGTATTTACTTAAATATTTCAGCAAAACTTTTAACCAAAGAAAAATTAACTTTTTAATCAACACTCAACAGGCCACAATTTTTTATAGCAAACGTGCTATATAAAACAGATAGACATGTGAGCGAGTCTCAGTGAAAGGATCAGTAGACACACTAAGCAATGGAATCGGCTTGTTTAGTGACTGTATGTGGTCGGTCACGCCGCGAGAGGGTATTGGGGAACAGCACTGAATCAGAAATTGCTTTATTCATGAAAGCGTACAATGAATAGTGTCATGAATACAAATACTATGACTATATATAACTAAGACTAGAACAATGTTACACACACACACACACACAGAATATCAAATAAATACACTATAAAATAATACAATAAATAACTGTACAAACACTTACACGTAACTATTACTCACATATATTACCTAGTAGTCTTCAAATTATTTTATAGAGTAAGGTGCTAAATTAATCAATAACTTGTGAAATTTTTATTTGACTATAGATTTTAATGATATTGGTAGTATTTATCACAACCTCAGACCGGTGTAACTCACCTTTTTCTCAAAAAAATGTAGGTTGGGATGCCCAGTTTGTACTTATTTTCGACCTCTTGTGTTATAACAGTGTCCTTTATTTTCCACTGAGATAGACTGGTGTTTTTTAATATAAATTATCGTTTGAAAAATATAAAGGCCATATACTGTCATAATCTTGAGATCTTTAAATTTAGTATTTACAGAATTCTTATAATCTCAGCCAAGAATTATTCTAATTCCAATTGCTTTTCTTTGAAGTACTACAATTTTATTTAAATTCAAATTAGATGTTGCTCCATGTAAGGAGATACCAGAATATATTTGAATGTAAAAGGCCGAAATAAATTTGTTTCATTATGATTTCATCACACAAGTGAGCCATTCTTTTTAATGCACATAGCCCTGAATTTAATTTAAATGATAATTTATCAATATGAGAGTTTCAATTCAAATTTTTGTCTATTGTTAGTCCTAAAAATGTTGTTTCACTTACTTCCTCAAGCAATTCAGTGTCTATAAATACATTAGAATGTATTGAGGTTCATGATTGCCTACTTAAAAATTATGTAAGATTTGTTTTTGAATAATTCAATTTCAGGTTATGAGAATTAAAAATTGTTGAATATTGGATAATTTTATCCTTGCTAATAATTCAATATCTTCCTGAAAAAAAAAAAAAAAAAAAAAAAAAAAAAAAAAAAAAAAAAAAAAAAAAAAAAAAAAAAAACTGCAGACACAAATACTCCCTGCTCTGCTCTATTGGGTTCGCGGCAGCTGACCCACACAGTATGAATGTATAGATTTTCACGTTTGCAAAGTTTTGATATTCACTATTTTAGTGGTAAAATACTGACATTTTCAATTTTCTGAACTGAAGGTTTCAAAGTTTGGTAAAAATCAATAACATCTTTCTATGTTCCTTGTAATTTTCTAGATAATGAAAACATTTCCAAATTGATGTAACCTTGTACCTCCAATAATATTTTTAAGCCTTATTCTTTTGAGATTATGTGATCTACATGATTACACTTCCTGTTGTGTTAAATATGTTTTCTTTTAGTATTGAAGCACATGAAGTCACCTGACATATGATTATACTTATTTAGTACACTACTTTTTCTGTTATTTTTTGCCTCTGTGTGCAGAGGTGTGATAACTCTATTATGAAAATGATTGTAATTATTAGTCCATAAAAATTCATTAAACCACTAACACAACATTTTGTTAATTCAATCTCAATGTAGAACATTTAAAACATGGATGTAGTTTAACGTTCTTCACGGTTGTTGTTTAAAATTGAAATTATGGAAAATAATTTAACATTTTTTCAAGATTAACACCTCTGTACTTAAACTGAAAGCTTATCTTTTGCAAAACTTATACAAATTATTTTGATTTTTAAAAGTATGCAATTCATTAATTCACATACATAATGAATAAAAGTCAGTAGAAACAAGAACATTTTTAGTTGTAAATAATGGTATCTAATGACAAAATGAACCGTACCATTTGATTGGAACTAAATTCCTCTCTTATTCTCATGCATTGCCAGAACATACTACATGTCAAATTAATAAAAAATTATAAGACTTCACATATCATTGCAGTTAGAATTATTATGTAAGGTGTGAAAAGAATGGATTAGTTTGCGATCAGTTTACTAGCACCTGTACTTTGTGCCCTGATTTTTTTGTAGGAAACCGTGAAAAACCGAATCTAATTGATGCAATTATCTTGTGAGCAATTTGATGCTAGACTGGTTGTCCTTCCGCTCTGTTGGACTCAGGTGTAGTGCAAGTATATCTCAATTAACTTTACAGTGGTGCAGTAAATTATCTACTACTGTAAACATAATGGTACTCACAATACACAAGAAACTATTCATATTGTTTTCTGTTACATATTATTATAGACTCTTTAATAAGAGAAAGTTCAAGGAATAATTTAAATTAGGTTCTGTTGTATGTACAATTTAACCAATAACAATAATAATAATAATATAAATAACAATAAAGCTTAGTAACTGTGATGATTCTGGCCATAACTGGCATGTAATGTGTAGTCTGCTTTCATCTCCAATAATGTTATTTTCTACATTTTCATACCAAAACCCAAGTTTTTTTTATCAAATTTTCTTTCAAATAAATATAACATTTATGATTGAGTTTCTAATAGTCTATTATTAATAGTCTAAAATTAATTAATAATCTATAACATACATTACAGAATGATAGATACTATGTCTGTTAATAATATTGTTACAAGGTTTAGTGAAATTATATGTCTCTAAATAATAATAGTAATATCCATACAAATAGTTTTATTTTGATGGAATTCTAATGTAATTGATGAACATTGAATATCAGTCAATCAAAAGATTAGAGAAAATTATGGATGGTCTGATTTTGATGAAATTCTGCATGTATTTATAATTGAAACACATCAAATAATCTTTCCATTATAAAACATTGAATTTCCGAAAGTTCATTCATGGCATCAAATTTGTAAAATAGACATGATTTGTATTGTATTATTTTGTAAAGAAACAATTTTTAAGGCTCTTGTGATTTTGATTACATTTTCACGCGTTTATTGGCTGGAAAGAGGTTTTTAATTGTTTTTTAGTTGAAAAGAAGATGCTGGTCCCCTTTTAAGCCTTATTCTGCCCGTTCTTATACGCCACTTGCTTGTGCAAGGATCTTATCAAACAGGATAAGGAGAAAAGTTGATACAGTACAAGGTCAACAGTACTGATAAAAAGTGCTAGTCATAGACAGGGTTTGATATAAAATGATGCAATACTCTCCCAATACAATGCAATATGATATATGGTTAAAAACATAGTACATCATATTTGCATAAATAATCCCTAATTTTAAATATTGTTTTGTAAATATAAAATTGAAATTTGTGGGATTCAAATGACGTATCTTGCCAAACTTTCCTGTCCCCTATGGTAGTTTGAATATGGTAAAGTTGAAAGACAAAATTACTTGTAAACGGAGAAAGTTTGTTCTATAAAAATGGATGAGATAATTCACTTATAGGTTTTAATACACTATTTACTCATATGCCAAGAGTGATTTTATCACAGGCCCAAGGCATTATAGATTGTTACACTCAAGTCTACACATTTGTTAACTCAGGGTGTAGTAAGCCTCGCCCACAGCTGCGCATGGTTAAACATAGTACAATAGTAGGTAATGATGAATCAATTGTTAATTATACCAACACTTGTAGGTATTCAGAACTTGTAGGCCTTTCATCATAAACTAATCTAACTACAAAAACGTTTTGATTATCTTTTTACACTGAGTGCATAACACACTGATAGTGTGTAGCTAGCGCAGATTACAAGGACTACGTCGATGTAGAAAATACTATTTTTTCATGTTTTAGTATAAAAAGTGTTTTTATTTGCAGTTTTATACATAAAATAAAATAAGATAGTGCCAAAATATGGCATCATATTTATTTCTTCAAGGTGGTAAACATCTTTATTTAGCTTTTTTACATTACCAGAGATTTCAGGAAAGTCTACATTTTTGGATGTTGTTAGAATCTATATAATTTGATTTTCATAAAATCAAAAATAAAATTTATTATGAAGATGTGATTTTCCAACTTTCATGGTTCTTTCAACCCGTTCAAGCCATTTAAGATGTTCGTGCCAATCTCGATATTTTTAATAGAACAAATATATTATACGTGTACAATTTTACAAAACCGAAATGTTTATCATGTAACTAAATAATGTGTCTTGATGAGTTGTTACAAGTCGGCATAATTCCATTGCCAAACAGTAATACTTTTTTTCATAGTCGTACTTTCTATACCTTTCGCCTTTTTATCACATGTCATAATGCCACACCTTGGGGTGATGGAATATAATATTATTTTTGACTGTCATGAGCTTCCAGTGATCTATGCTGTTTCCAGCCTAAACTTTGCTTCTAACTACACATGCTGTTAAACCTCTCATTTGTTTTAACATGATATTTTGGTAATATGTATTGGACCACAAATAACAAAACAAGTTTTTTTTACACAAATCTCTTTTAGGTAAAAAACCTTTAGAATTCAAAAAAGAACAGAGAAATTAAAATATGTTCTTGAGAGTTTCAGCAAGATACAAGTTTAAATAAGATTTGGTTATTGTCTGTTTTTATATTAATGTACAAATACACACAAATACACAAAATTTGTTCTATGTGATTTATACTTGTTCTCCCTTATTACTCCCACAAAAAAAGTAAAATCTGTAATGGATTAAAAACGTGCTTTCAAACATGTTATTTTTTAATTGGTGACATTATTATTTTCAAAAGGTGCTTCTTCCATTCTAAAACTCAGTAATTTCTAATAAACATTGACTGATATAGGGGTTGTGATGCTTACTAAAGTGTTAAAAATAGTTTAATAGAAATAAAATAAACATTGATTTGTTCAACAAAGAATATAAACCTTAAAAAGTATGATAATTTTAAACTAAAGAATATGTTTGTGAACTTTTATGAAGTTATTCTCAATTATATAAATACAGATTTAAAGTTCTCATGGTCCATTATTATCTTAAGACACAAAATATTTTCTTGTTAACCTAATTAAGGTAAAAACGACACCTTTTCAATTCTACACTATTAAATGTAAGAGATCACTTAAAACTTCAAAATTTTGAAGTTTTTGCAATGCAAGTGTTGGCAAAGTGTGGTGATGAATTACAGAGATGAGTCAGAACAGCTGTTTTTGGCTAATTAAATATTATTCTGCACAAAGCATTTGTGTGAAAAACTAATAATAGGTAGATTCAATGAAAACTAAATAATTATATCTTGTAGTTCAAAAACAGTGTTGTGGTAGATTTTAGTTGTAGGAAAACAAACAGCTGGTTGTGTGGTTTTATCTTAATTTGTGTTTTAATGGGATTTCCAACACCTTAAAATGTTCAACCAAAGTAATTAACACGTTCAGAGCCATAACCTGTGACACAATCCATTCCAGTCCATCAAATTGATTATGTATTAGCATTCATCTCTATGTGTATCAGAAATGATACATATCCCTTGTTGCCAATTGGGTCATGTGTATAATTTCTTATACACAAGCCAGTTTCTACTCTGAGACATGTGTATCAAAACTGAGCTCTTGTACCATGCTTTTAGTAGTATAGCTAAAACCATCACATGTGCAAAAATAATACACATTGCCCCACCATCAACATTCACGTGATTGGCACAGACTGAGCTATGTGTACCATTTTTCCACAAACATGAAAGATTACATTAAAGTGGGCGTTCCTCAAGGGTCTATTTTGGGACCTCTACTTTTTCTTCTATACGTTAATGATTTACCTAAAAATGTTTCACCAAAAATTATATTATATGCAGATGACACAACCGCTGTTGTTAAAGCAGACTCTCACTTTCAAATGGAAAATAAATTAAATCAAGCTTTTTATGAATTGGCATACTGGTTTAAGGTTAACGGATTGAAATTAAATCAAGAGAAAACTCAACTACTAAATTTTCGAACAGCACAATTAAAGGAGGGCTATAATAAGGATGTGATTTTCCACGGCCAGGAAATAAAATTATGTGATAGCGTAAAATTTTTTGGTATTGATCTGGATATAAACTTTTCTTGGAAAAAATGTATTGAAAATATTATTAGGAGATTGAACTCGGCATGTTATCAAATGCTAGTGTTACGCAATTCAATTAATTTGAAAACTAGAATAATAATTTACTACGCTTTCTTTTTTTCAACAATTCAATATGGTATTGAATTTTGGGGATCATCTTCTGACTTCGATAAAGTTTTTAAGATCCAAAAAAAAATTATAAGATTTATGACCTTTTCATCATTTAGAACTTCTTGCAAACCTCTGTTTAAAGAATTAAAAATCTTATCACTTCCAAATTTATACATTCTGAAAACCCTACTAACAGTACAATCAAATTTTGAAAGCTTAAAGTGATAGCTTTATCAAAGCTAATTTTCAATATCCCATACATCAACTGCGTCTGGTAGAAAAAACTCCAATATACATGGCAAAAAAACTATACAATAAGTTACCTCAAAAATATAAACATTTAATCAATTCAAAAACATTTAAAAGTAAACTAACAGATTTTTTGTTGGAAAAAACTATTATAGTGTTGATGAGTATTTGATGGATCCTAAATTTTAAAATTGTGTTTTAACATAGATTACATTAAATTTGTTACGCTGTCTTGACCTCTTACATGTATGTTTATGTTTATATGTGTATGTGAATGGTGATGTGCATATGTATGAATGTATATGTGTATGTATCATTATTACATTAACTTATGCCAATGTTACCTGTTTCTATAGCAATGCTATGTATAAACGTTGATGTAACAATAAAGACTGATTCTGATTAACGTAACCTCTTGAACCCCGCTGCCGCACAGTTGCAGCTGAGCTAAGTGTGCAGTCGTGGCCCGTCGGCGCAGGGTTCGGCCACTTGCAAGCCTTTTAATTTCATGTTTCCTTGGCCAAAAGCTTGCAAAATTAAATGACGTGCTAATATACTGGGATGCACAGCAGAATACAAGCTTTCTCTTTCGTCTTTCGGTCAATTTCGTTTTTCACTATGATACTTGGCAGTCTGTTTTTACTCCAAATGTCGAGATGTTTCAGCTGGCAGCTGTTGTTTGTAAACACAAATATGACTTCATAAGTGTAAGTTATTCAACAAACATATTAATGAATTATTGTGTCATGTATTTAGTGAGTTATCTAGTAGTGATATTTTTAATTGTAAAAGATGTGATGATTTTTTTAATGAGCTAGTTTGTGATGCAGACTTCAGCTATGATCTAGTTTACCTTGATGAACTATATATTATATAATATATATATATAATATATATATATATATATATAAATATAAATACATCTTTCTGACATGTACTTATGACCATAAGTGCTAAACCTAGTATTATCTAATTTCTAATTTCTTTGACTTTGTCATGGCATTGTAATGTGGGACGACAATAAAATGATTCTTGATTCTTGAAAATGATTCTTGATTCTTGAAAATGATTCTTGATTCTTGATCTTATAGGTATATGATATTCCAGGAGCAAATAATAACTGTAGTGCACAATAATAATCAAGTGCCAGGAAATACCCAGGTCAACAGGGGTACCTGCACTGCAACAACCCAGGACCCAACAGGTTAAAATGCACTTGGCACCTGATAGTAAAAATGAAAATGTTACCTTGATCCTTGTCTTAAATTATACACAGCCCACAAGAGTAGTTTTGTTGCCGACATGGTGCTAAATGTGTTAAATTACGATTAGAATTAAGGTTTACAGTACAAAATGATTTTAGTAGTGTGAGGAAAACCTCAAACTTTGGATAAAACTACAATTTTAAATTAAAGATATCCAGTTCTCTTAGGAATTATTCAGATTTTTGTTTTCCCGTGTGTGTAACATTCTTGTGTTTTTTATATATTCACTCCCATTTTCAACGCATTATTTTATGTTGGCAGGTCAGTTTGCAGAATAAAAATGCCAAAATTAGTTACAACTCCTTGAGAACTGACCCACAAAGAATAAAGGAAGCTATAGAAGACATGGGGTTTGACGCTTCTCTCCCAGAAAGTGAAAGAACAACTGTAATCCACATTGAGGGTATGACTTGCCAGTCGTGTGTCAACAACATCCAGTCCAAACTCAAAGAGAGGGATGGTGTGATCTCAGTTAAGGTAGTGTAATCAATTTGATGTAATTCACTGCTAAGCATTTTTAGTACATGTAAATAGTAATTATGCATAGTCTAGTGAAATAAAGTAAAACATCTCCGTAATAAAATAAGTCACCTCTAGCTGAACTGTCATGATATTATATTTTCCATCCCGTTATCCTATTTTTTACATTTAAATGTAGCAAAAATCAGTTTTTTTATCAATATTAACTAATAGAAAAACGAAAACTTGAGGAGTACTTGTAGAACAATGAGACCTATTGTTTGACAATTCCAAATTTTTAGAGGATTTTTTGTTTACGGTTTATTATTTATGGGATGATTTGAGAGGATAACAGGTTATCATAAATTTGCCATCGTTAATGTTACAAAAATAGAACACTACCAAGTGAATAATCTATCCTCTTGTTTAGGTGTCAAAAAAACCTTAAAGCACAAGGTTTTATATATGCTTAATCTTGTGCTTAAAAAATTGTGTACACCCAAAGAATTAAGGATTTTCAACCCATAACAGTGACATAAAAATCAAGTTTTAATGTCTCTATCGTAGAATAATATTCTCAATGGGAGTTTTATGTATTTTTGTAATGTTTCGAGTTCTTGAGTATTATTTACTCATAATGTATCTTTCCCCAAACTAGAACTCTGTTTAATATGCCAAGTTTGAGATTTTATTAGAGCCATATCTAGAAAATGAATAAAGATAAAGGTTATGCCAAAATTAATTGCGTTTTGTTCTCTTTTAAATGGTATAACAAAAAGTGGATTACATTTGAAAATTTTGAATTCAGATAATCCTTTTTAAAGGGTTATTTCCCGGAGAAGTGGGATCCACTCAAAGTTTTGAATATGCTTAAAAAAAAGATTCCGTTGGCTCAGAAGTGTGTCCAAAGTTTCCTTTTCTATCTCCATCATTCAATATTTGAGTGTATGAACATGAACACATACTTTCAGGCAGACAGAATAACAAAATATTTACAAACTCAAACACCCAAAATGGATTTTTCCACCAAGAACTTAATGGCAAGTCTTTATATAAAATTTTATAATGATCCAAGAATCTTAATAGAAATTGTAATTAAAATATATTCAAACCAAGAAGTTAATATTATTTTTAACTCTACACCAATTTGAGATAAATTGACCAGTGTTCCTAGTTTACAAATTGGCAATAGAAAATCATGTATATTTCATGTTTTATATAAGAAAAGTCAAACTTTAAACAAATGGTTTATAACAGTTTTTACAATTGTAATAAGAAAATCAGTCAAAACGTATATTTTTTTTTTTCTGAAAACTATATGTCGCAATCAAGGCTGAAAAGAGTTGTACCATTTTCAAGAGAATGAGCAGGTTTATGATTTAAAAGAAAACTTGAGAGTTGTGAAGAGAAACTAGATGTGCAAAATATAATTTTTTTTTTTTTTTTTTGTGAAAAATACAGTGCAAACAATATTGAAAAGGGTTGTGCAGGTTATTGTTCTAACCCTAGATATTTGTTCTAGGTTAGATGTTCTACTAAACATTGTAAAAACATTTAATGTTGTAATTATTAATGAACTGCTTGCATGATTTAAAAGTATATTATTATAATACAAAGAAATTTTCTTTTTATACTTCTTATTTGAAATTGAGAATGATAATAGGAATTTTATACATAGGTGTGACTAATGTATTAAATATGTAAAATTGTTGTCAAAGATGTGAAATGTTTTTTGTGTGACTGTGTACAAGTCAGTAACCTTTATCAATATAGACAATAATTGATAAATTGTATCTGAGGCAGATACTCGAATCTTGACAGTTGAGCTGAGAGTAGATAAATGAATTTAGGTCATGCACTATGAGGACAATTTTCAAACGTGAGAATTTTGTAAAAGATTTTTAAAATATGGACGTGTTAGAAATTGACTTTTTATGATTTAGCATACATTTTACAAATATGATTTTAATCCTCAAAATTTATGTTTGTTTACCAAATAGTTTCATACAAAATTATCATATTTTGTGTTTTTTTTTGTCAGAAAAAGATTTAAGTATTTTGTGGTTTATTTATCTTGGAGTTTAAAGAGAAAATTCTACATTATTCTTTTATTAAATTTTGTCAAATGCATAGAGTACATTTAATTTACTTCATATGCTATGTAGAGAATTATGTAAAAAAACTCAAAGATCTTGCACTAATGTTTTTCTCATAGAAAAATACGTACTTCATTCATTACTGGCACGAATCTCACAAGATAAATTGTATTACAAAAGTGATAAAAAACACAATTAATTTCACACTAATATTTCATTTAGACCAAAACCTTTTCTTCGAGAGCAATCAATAGATTAGAAGCATCCAAGTAAACAGATAATAATTCTTAAGTTATTATTTGAGGAAAGAACATCTTTGATATAAAGCTTTGAATAATCTAATGTAATCTACCACTATCGTATAATATCACATACACAACACACAACAAGAGCCTTGTTTATCCAACCATATCTTTCCAGACTGATATGAGTAAAGTTGTGTTTAGAACTGCACACGAAATCAAGTTTGTTGAAATTAAACTGGCTTTTGTATTTATCGCTTAACCACAGCATTTCTGCCTTGTATATAAACCCTAACATGAGGCTTTTTTTTCGCTGATTATGAATGCTGTTATGAAGTTATTTTTAACCACCATATATATAAAAATGTACAAGGAAGAAACTACATAACTTATAGCTCCACTGTCAAATCGATTTTCCCTCAATGGGGAATCTTCTAGAAAAATCTTGGGCTAGTTTGAATAACGTCTCTTGGAATATACTACTTGAAATAATCTACTTATAAAACCCAGTCTATAAAAAAACTTAATATAAGAACTGTACAATCTGGTGTAGAAATTACACTTTGCAGTGATCACAAAAGCAAATTCCGTATGTACTTTTAGGATCATATAAATAAAAAAATGTCGGTATTTAAAAAGAAAATTCATCTTATGAAAGAACATGCAAAATGGAACTTGAATTTGCTATAAGTGAATTCAAACATTTATTTCAAGGAATATTACCAAACTGTGTGTAGGGGACAAAGAAATTTTGGTTATTTTAAAACAAAGTGAGCAAATGCAAATATACTAACAGGTCTCTTGATCATAAGAAGAAATATATCAAAAGAAATAAGACGAGGTCCCAAGCTGGTAGTATTATTAATCACAAAAATATGACCAAATTCTGAAAAGTTCGGCAATATGCAGCGGGTGCGATATCTAGCGTGCTCCAGTTGCCTAACAGACTGATGGAAAAAAATTGCTGAATATTAATATCAGTGCATATGCACTGGTACGATCATTATGGTTGAAAACGTGTTAGCATATCAACACCAATTAAGGAGTTAAATTATGTTCATTAATTCTAAAGAAACAGTGTATAACGTATCTTTAAACTCTGATTAAAAGTGCATTCAAATTTCCTCATTCATCAATAAATCTGGTAATATTTTATCGTTATGTTGTAAAAGAATATTCACCATGTGTATATTTTTGTGAGTGGAAATAAACAACACATTACCAAGTTTAAATTTTCTTATTGATGATATAAAAGGTGTTAAACTGAAGGTGGCCACCATTGTGCTCTTTAATCTATAAACCTGACACTAAAGTTTGACATTCTCTTATTGATGATGAGATGATGTAAAAGATATTCAATTTAAGGTGGCCACCATAGTGCTCACATTATAGTTTGCAGGGGAATATTTTCTTTAACCCTTTCTAATTAATTTATTTGTATATGTGGTTCTAGAGCACTCAGAATAAAATTAGGCAAGAAGTAAGGGAAATGGCATGTAATTTCCTACATTGTATTTTTTTACTTCTGGTTGTTGCAGTTACAGCTGGATATGTTGTTACAGTTACTGGATATATTGTTACAGTTATATTTACACTGCATACACTTTTTAAGAACGAAACAAAATATAAAAAAAAATGTTTTTGACAACTATAGTATTTTTTAAACTAAGTCTGGGAGGTAAACCTGATTTTTGTTTACATGTTTTACAAAATAAGAAGTTTCTAACCTTCCAACACTTACTGAACTGTTACTAAATACACCACATCTTTTGTTGACGGTTTTATATTGCATAATAAAATGAGGCTAAGATGATGCCATATTTACTGGTATAAACAGGATTTACAAGCCAGCATTAGTATATGGAACAAATGAAATACAAACAGTTAATGTAGAGTTGTAATTTTAGATATCCGAGCAAAGAAAATGCCCCTTGATCTATCAGGATATTTGTCAACTACTAGACACTACAATAAAAGTACAGATGTGAAAGTGATGTAAAAAAAAAGTTGCAACAAAGGATAACAGTGGGAATTTCACGATATTGAAATATGTCCTACATAGGAGGGAAATGGTTAATTTTGGAGATGGTTTGTTGAGAGCTAGTATATATATGTAGTTGGCATTTTTGTAAATAGCCACCATTTCCCAATATGACTTTCGCTAAAATTTCCTTAATGTACACCTTGTAGTCTATGATGATTTATTTTGTACTATTTTAATATTTCATCAAATAGTATATAGATAGGAAAGCTTTTAAGTATTAACATTCCTTTTTGAGGTTAATACAGAGGTAAAAAATGTACTGCCTTGTTTTCTACATAACTGAAGCTGTGAAATTTTTTCCCACTAGTGACATTGTTTGTGGCAAAAAATATAAAACACAACATGATGTGTAAGTTTATCTTACATGTGTGTGCATGCGCACGTGTGTGTGTGTGTGTGTGTGTGTGTGTGTGTGTGTGTGTGTGTGTGTATCAGTTGCGAAGAAATACATACAATGCACAAATAGAGAAATCAGTATGATCACATCAAAGAACGTTTGCATAAACATGTTGGGATCGCTTTAAAATTTTATTCCATCTGTATAGGTCAATCTAGAGAATAAGAGTGGTGAAATCATATACAATCCCAGCTTACTAGGAGTAAAAGACCTATGTGAAGCTATCGATGATATGGGATTTGAGGCTTCGGTGCCAAATCAGACGTCTTCCCATGCACCAAGGACTGAGGGGCTCAGCTCCAAAAATAGTACCAAAGATTTGGAAGGTTAGTTCAATGTGCTAGTTTTTATAAATAATGTTAAATATACAATTTTTATTTCAGTTGCTCTGATTGGCTTGGTTTAAGTCAATTTTGATGGCAATCTTCAGATTTTGTAATGTTGAAAAAGTCATTCAATGTATAATTTTGCATGATAACATCCAGAATCATCTTCTATTCAATTCTACACTATTCATAAGAGGCAGACCTTACTTAGGCACTTCATTTTGCACTTCTCAAACTTGACTGTGAGCCTTTATGTGCACTCCATAAGACTGTGAGCCTTATGAAGTGCTATAATTTATGCACTAGATCTTTCTGTTGAAAGTGATTAACCCTTGCCAAAGTGCCGAACGATTTAGTCTCTTTCATTCCAGGCCATTCCGTATCAGCTACGTTAATGCAGAATATGCTCAGCAGCCTTCTCGTTCTGTCCATAAAACCTACAAAAAGAGCCATAAATGTCCCCATCCTATTGAGGTACTTCCTCAGATGACAATGCTGCTATATGATCCTTATTATTTGTTATATTGCTCCCTTTCCAAGTAATAGGGCATAACCACAACCTGCCTTGAAAGAGAAAGAAATACAAGTTTATTTATACTGTGACTCAACCCAGAACCACCTCCATCCTGACTCACAACTCAGGACCACCTCCATCCCGACACAACTCAGGACCATCTTCATCCTGACTCACAATTGAGGACTATCTCCATCCTGACTCACAACTTAGGACCACCACCATCTGACTCGCAAATCAGGACCACCTCCAACCTGAGCCCAGGTATTGACTGTCTTGATATTCAAGGCTTCTGGAAGTCCTACAAAATAGTTCTGGCCCTATGAATGATGATGATGATATACAGAAACCATCATAAAAGGTTTAACTGAAAAATCAACCTTTTTATATCATATTTATGTTCCGAGCTTGAGAGTGCCTTCATTAGATCTCTGATTTTACCATTTACCAACAACCAGGATACCTCTGAGTAAATATGCTTTTACATTGTGATTCTCTTATGAAGTCTTCCACCACCATGTTCTAAAGGAGAGGAGAGAAAATTTTCTCTGAGGAAGACAGACTCACCATCACAGTCTCACCCTGAAGAGTAGCTGAGATCGACCGTTTTTTTAAAAGTGTATTAATCTAGCATAACAGTTTCTAGCAGCATTAATAATAGCATTAGTGCTAGTGTTGTCAAAGGCTCCTTAAATATCCAAAAAGGCTCCTAAAGCCATGTTCCTGTCTATTGTTTACTCAATCCTGTTTATAATTTGGTGTAATACACGCTCATAGGATGTTCCTCTTAAGAAGTCATGCTCATTTACATGTAGATGAAATTCTCAACTTGGTCACTCCCATACAAGCCTTAAAATGGTCTTGTCTAGAGTTCCTAAAAAAAAAAAATACTATGAGAAGGAAACTGGTTAAAATGCTTTAGAATCTTTGTAGACTTACTAGGTTTTGTATACTTATTAGGTTTTGTATGAAAGGCTCATGACAATCCCTAAGCAGAAATTGGCTCTTGGACATTCATAGCCAAATAAGTCC
Organism: Homalodisca vitripennis; assembly: GCF_021130785.1. Taxonomy (NCBI): domain Eukaryota; kingdom Metazoa; phylum Arthropoda; class Insecta; order Hemiptera; family Cicadellidae; genus Homalodisca; species Homalodisca vitripennis. The sequence continues at coordinate 141,711,993 of NC_060215.1, forward strand.
AGATACTAAGCAAGGGCTGGTCTATCAGGCAGGCTGCTTGCAAGGACAAGATTGCTCAGTGGTCACCATCCAAGCAGCAGCCAGACTCGTCATTGCATGGTTCTGTTATCCTAGCAATAACTGTCATACCAACACTATACAATGCTATTTACAGATTATAGTTACAATAAAAATGGATTAGCAGATAGTTTCAAGATGCTTGGTACAGATTAAAAATCAGTATATATTTTTCAGCTAAGGATGAAAAACGCAAAACACAACAAGAAACCTCATTGTCAATATTCAGGGACGAGAAGCTCAAAAAATGTACATTACACGTAACAGGGATGACCTGCGCTTCCTGTGTCGCAGCTATCGAGAAGCACTGCCACAAGCTTGATGGTGAGTATAACCAGGCTGTTTTTGAGTCAAAACACTTAGTTGTAACTTGTATTAATTTTTAGTTTAACAAAAGATTGTGCTTATGTTAAAAAAGTTCTTAGATGAGGTGAATGTATGGGTTGTTTTTTAAGCTTTGTAAAGTTCTGAAATGTTACGAGTATCCAGCCAAACTTATTTAACTAACTTCAAAGAATTGGTCATTCAAACGTTCACGACGACGTATACCCAATCGGGTACACACACAATCTTTCACAACTGTCGTCGTGTACCCGATCACTGCCCATACACTGGGCTTTTGTAAAGTGCGTCGTGCGCCTGATTGGGTACACGTCGCTATGCATTTCATTATTGCGTTTTTATTGTTTTGCCTGTCTTGGTGGTTTGTTAAACTTGATCCCACGATTAAATAAATACCTCAGACTGTCGTGTACCCCATCGGGGAGATGGTTGCATAATTTTTAAGGTAAATTAATTTTTTTAGGTATCCCTTTGGATGCACAGAGAAAAATTGAAAAAAAAATGAAATAAGTGTGTTAGTGCAAATATTGTGAAACCTACATACCTTTCTCGTAGAAATTTGATGTAAAAAACCCGATTACGGTATTTTTGCCATTATTATAGAAAAATTCAATGGCAAATAAAAAAGTCAGGGAAAACTCTGACGTCGTGAACATGTTATAGATCTAGAGATGGCAGAACTGTAACCTCCCAGGAGTCTCGAGAGTATAGAATATGTTCTAGAAGAAAGAAGCTAGAGAAAAATTTTGAAAATTTAAGGTCTCGATACATTGTTTTTATGCATTTCTGAGGTGCATGGGAAAGTTTCCACCTCAACTCTAGGGCTGAGTATTTTTATTTTCACTCAACTATGTAACATAATTCAATTTAATAAAATATCTATTTATTTGTTAATAGTCCTGCTATATCCACCCTAAGTTGAAAAATGATTAATATATTGTTTCGCAGTGTTTAGTGTTTGCAGTATTTTCATTTTAAGAGTGATACAAATAATATGTTTGTAAAAAACATATAAATTTTGATACCAAAATAAATTGCTTTATTATTTATGGAATTTTGATTAGTAAATTATTGAGTAACATAAAAAAACAGTATTGATAGGGATGGCAGGGTGATTTGCCTACTAAGTAAATAACAGTTCATGTTAAAACTATTTATCCTGTCAACTTTATGTCAAGCACCATGGAGTGTTGGGATTTTTATTAGATAATTGTGAGAGATGGGCAATGCTCATGTTCCTAGATATTGTAATAAATCACATACATGTATTATTAAGGTTATAAAAAAATATGTGTTTGTGTATTGAGCCATATAGCCATTCTGACAATGCAGATTGTGGTTAATCACAGTTTTGAACACTGCTTAGGTTACATGTGCGATTGTAGCTGTTGAATGCTTACGTGATCTGTGTACAGGTGTGGAGAAGATACTAGTAGCACTGCTGGCTGCCAAGGCAGAGGTGAAGTACGATCCACAAGTGATCCAGCCGGAGCAGATTGCAGCTTCTATCTCTGACTTGGGGTTCCCCTGTACCATTGTTAACAGTGATGGATCAGGCGAGGGCTCCGCGGAAGTCAGAGTTAGTACTTACTTTCGTATTTATATAATGACAACCTTTTAAATCATATTTTACTTTTGAGAGATTTTATATTGTAAACAGACTTACCTTAAAAATAGGCAAGGTTTTAATGCAAAAGAAATTGCATAACAAGAAATTGCAGTGACAATTTTCAGGTTCACTAAACGACTTTCAGTGAACGAAAGTTTGCTGAAGCGTTTAATAATATACTCAACCTATACTAGCCTGAAAGTATAATTAAAGAGAGAGAGAGAGAGAGAGAGAGAGCTTTAAATTTCAAAATCACAAAGACCTGAAATGGCGTTACAAATTAATTACAATTAATTACAACAATTTTCTTGCTTCACAAATCAATTTCGGTTTTGAATCCATGATTAGTGATGAAAGTGTTGCCAGTTCAAAAACTCATTCACACTGTAGAAAGGGTTTTCAAGAAGCCACCTGGTGAGATGAAGCTTTAGCGTTCTGGGGTTCTCACTCTTGATGACTTGAGGCAGGATGTTGTAGAATTTTGCCCCTGCATATGATGGTTTTTTTTTTCAAAAAGTGTCCCGATGATGAGCAGGAAGGGCTAAAGTTTTTGGGCATTTCTGGTATTATACCCATGCAGGTCTTGATGTCGAGTCTGCTGATTTGAAGTCGCCAGGACAATGACTTCGTAGATGTAGAAACCCACAACTGTCCCATCAACTTCAGCTCCTTGAAATGTCCTCTGCAGCTGTCTCTCCATCCCAGCCCAGATAACAGCCTCACTGCTTTCTTCTGAAGAACGAGCACACGTTCTAAGTTGTGTTGGGAAGACGCACCCCACGCCATTATACCATACCTCATATTGCTCTCAAAAAGGGCATGGTAGGCAGTTAAAACTGCTTCAGGCGTGCTAACTGCTTGCGTTCTTCTGAGGGCGAATAGGGCACTGCTGAGTTTTTTCTTGCAGAGAGAATCTATGTGGTCCTGCCAGTTTCAGCGAGTCATCAATGATTACTCCCAAGATGTTTTTGTCGCTCTTACCACCTGGAAGCCAGGCAAAGCTGAGACTTCTTGTTTCTTGCTTTCCAAAGATGATTTGGGTAGTCTTTGATTCATTGAAGACTAAGTCATTGCTCTGGCAGTATTCAATGGCAAGGTTTTACAGCTATAAAAGAATTTACTTCAAGGGTTTCTAAAGATTTTGTGCGCTGTTAACAAAACCGAATCGTCAGCATACATAACTGTGTGGCTTAAAGGCTCAACGTACTGAGGCAGGTCATTCGTATATAAAATGAAAGAAATCGGGCCAAGGACCGACCCTTGTGGAACACCTCTTTTCACTGGTAGGAGGCTAGACCTAGTCTTAGTCTCAAGACCATTCACCATCTGTCTGATCTCCACAAGCTGCTCACGATCACTGAGGTAACTCTTAAACCACTTCATTGGATCATCCCGAAATCCAAGAAATCTCAGTTTATCAAGTATTAGGTCATGGCCGAGACAATCAAAGGCCTTACTCAAGTCCATAAACAAACCAATGACATTTTTGCCTTCATCCATGCTATCCACTATGTGTTCTACCATGTCAACAAGAGCTGTCTGAGTTGATTTCTTTGTGAAGGAAGCCATGTTGACTCGTTGTCAAGATATATTGTTGTTGTTAAGGTGCTCAAAGATTCTTATCAGGACAATTTTTTTCTATAATCTTTGAAAATGTTGAAATGAGCGATATCGGCCTATAATTTTCAACACTGTGTTTGCTTCCGTTCTTATGCAGTGGAATGACTTTGGCGAATTTCATTTTTCTTGGGAAACTCTCCACTTTGTAGGGACAGATTGGTAACATGTACTAGTGGGAGAAGCAACTCACTTTTACAGACCTTTACAATGCTTGATGATATCCTCATCTAAACCAGCAGATGGTTTTACTTTCAGGCCATTTAGGACATCGCTTAGTTCTTTTGGAGAAGTCGGCTTGAGTACTACAAGTGGAGATTGGATGTAAAGAGGTGTGTTTTTGAGTTGCGTGTGATGGACCTCCAGAGGATCTCGAAGGACCTTTATTTAGTGTTTTTTTTCTGCTATGGTGGCAAAATGCTCATTAAAATAGTTAGATATTAAAGTCGGGTCTTCTACCATATTTCCAGAAATTTTTGAGATGATCCAGATTTCCTGCTGATTTTGTCTTTTTCAGGTGTCTCTCATTGTTGATAGTGTTCCAAATGGCTTTGGATTTGTTTGTGGAGTTATTAATATGCTGACACTGAAGTTTGCGTCTGATAGATTTCAGTTTGTTATCGTAGGTTCTTTTGTGCTGGGCAGCAGTTTGTTTGTCTTCTTCTTTTCCACTCATGATAAATTTTTCTTCAGCCCTCAAGAAACTGTTGTTTTGAGTGCTCTTGCTTCTGCATCACAGAGTGGTATAGTCCTTAAAGTTGTTATTAATTCTCGATTTTTTTAGGGGACAAACCTTATCTAGAGCTGCTGTAATAATCGAAAGAAAATTATTGTAAGCTTCGTTGGCATCTTCTGTTTTGAATACAGTGTCCCAATTTTCTTCCGCCAGGCAGTGTTTTAGGTTGTTGAGGCTACGATTATTGAGATGTCGTCGTCTGACTGACGATGAGGAAGTTTCTTTCTAACTGGAAGGTTTTAGTTTTGCATATAATTGGCCAGTATGGTCAGAAATGCCAGTGTTGAGAATCTCCACATCCATGTTCTGAATATTTTCCACTGTCCAACACATACGGCGTCAATTGAAGAGCGTGTATTCTGCGTGACTCTTGTTGGTGGTAGGGGTAACCTTTTCCATGTTTGTATGAAAGTAAAAGCTCATTCAGCAGACTGCCTTCAGGAGTTTGCTTCAACAAGTCGATGTTAATATCACCAATCATCACCTTTATGCAGTTTTGAGATGGGAGTGTATCTAGCACATTCGTGATGACTTGAAGGGCTTGCGTGATAGCTTGGTTTTCTGTTGGTGGGGGGTCTATATATTCCCAGTATGAATAGACTGAATTTTTTTAGTAAGTTGGACTGTAACTGCAGACATTTCACATACCAAAGGGATGCTGTGATGTTCAATGTTTATTCCATGTATTTCGCTATCCAATGTTTTGTGCTTAAAGATGGCTACTCCACCTTTATATTGTCCTCCCTGCAAAAAGAAGAAACCAACTCATAGTTGATTAAACGAGTGTTACACATTTTGTCAAAGTTTTGGCCGTGCTCTGTAAATTACAACTACATGGGGATTCAGAGAATAGAGAAGGTGATTGAAGCGGTCTATTTGTTACTTAATTCGGTCAGCATTTTTGGTGGAACATGACCAAGGATTTTGTGGTTTTGGGAGTCTGATCTGATCCCAACCTCACAGTTGTTATGATGATCCATTGTCACTTGTCTACCCATTTCCGGAGTAGAAGACTTTGGTTGTGGAATATCCTGGAAGGATATGTCACTTTTCTTCCGCCCCTTCTTCTTGTAACTCATTTCTAAAAAAGAAGTTTGTCTGAACACCTGACTGCCTCCTCCTGTTGTTCTCGGGCTGCAATTCAATTGTTCTTTGGCTAGTTTTTTCCCCTGTCGATGGTGGTTGAGGCAGTTTTTCTGTTGGGGTTTGGCTGATTCCCCCTGTCACTTTTGAATGCAGCTCAATTGTCATTTGGCTGGTTTCCCCTGTCAACGGTGGTTGAGAGAGTTTTTCTGTTTGGGGTTTGACTGATTCCCCCTGTCACTTTTGAGTGCAGCTCAAATTGTCGTTTTGGCTGTTTTCCCCTGTCAATGGTGGTTGAGACAGTTCTTCTGTCGGGGTTTGGGTGATTCCCACTGAAAGTTCTGATTGGAGCTTAGGTTGTCAAGTGGCCATGTTTTGAGGCATGGCCACTTGACAACTATGAGGCATGTTTTTAAAAGGAAACATGTTTATTATAAAAAATACAAGTATATTAAACTTTTTAACATGTTTCCACCAGTATCAAGTTATTTGTCATATACTAAAACAAGCTTCTGTATTCAATTCTTATGTAAACGAATTGTGAGATTTGCCGTCCTCTGCCGACATCCATTAAGATGTCATTAATTTATCTTCCTCTCTTAAGTTTTTTGGAATGGTTAGATTAATGTTTTTGATAGAAGTGGTCGACCTCAACATGGGTTACAGAAAGCCTCAGGTTACACAATAGAGACTAACTTTACACTAGTAGTTCTAAAAAGAATTTTAACATTAAAGTTTGTTCTGTCAAACATTTAAAAACTCACCAAATGTGTATACTGGATGTTCACGTAAATAATGTTTATATTTGTGTTGAAATAATTTACTCCTCTTTTTTAATTCTGAATTTTTGAATGATTCTTTAATAATTCTGACTGTTTCTTAACCCTTTAGAGACTTAAAAATCAAACTTAATATCCATAAAGAATGGGCTCATTTCAGGCATTTTGCTTAGTTTTACCAATACAGGGTGTATATTATGTCCTGGAAACACCCAAATATATCCTTTAATAATTTAAATATAAATTTGAAACCTCTTACAATCGTGATAGAGAGTGGGCATCTACTTTTTGGAACCAATTTTTTGTTATGTCACACCAACGGGGGACGTCCTGCCGAGGGTATCGTGGATATTCTTAATGGAAGCCAATACCTTGTGATACATAATTTTAAAGGTAATAGCTTACTGAATTGAATGCCCACAAACCGCATCTCAAAGGAATTATTCTATCAGAAAATAGAGCATTTTTAGTATTGAAAATTTACTGATGTTCAACAATGTAATTTTAACATGGTTCTTGCCACAAAATGTGTTACACTAATTTTTTAGCATTTTTTAAATGTTCAATTAAAATAAAATAAACAATTTATTTTTAAGCTGGTTTCATTAGTACAAATTTTACCAGTTTTTATTACAATGAATAAAACTTATGAGTCACTTTCTCTGATTACTTATGAATCTGTACTTGGTGTTTTCCAGTCAGCAGGAAGGTTTAAAGAGACAAAGGTCACTAGCCTATGAGAAACATTATTGTGTTATTAATCATCTGGTCTACAGGTTTCAGTTTGTTGAGCATGGAAGCTTTCACTAGACAGGTCTAAGCTTGGGAATTACAAATGGACAAAGTTCATATCATTCCTGTCGAGTTAATCAGTGTCTCTGAAGCATTGCTGTCAACAAGTTATCTAATTACAGTAGTTCAGTTTTTATTTGGCATTTTTAATGGAATTGTCTGAAAGAGAACGAATTACTCTGTTGATGATGCGAGGATATGGCGATCGTCAAAGAATCTTATCGGGAAGTTTTTGTAATTTGTTTAATGGCACTTTCCCAGAAAGGAATCCCATAAGTGTTTTCAACAATATCAAAAACTATTGAGCGTTTTGAAATGACAGGGAGTGTACGTAATCGGCCAAAGTCGGGTAGGATACAATCTGCAACAGATGAAGAACATGCACTAGATGTTTTGCAAACATTTATTGAAGACCCACATACATCGCTCAGAAAAGCTGCACAGCAAACATGATATGCACCCTATGTCTGTGAGTAAGATTTTGAAAATTAATAAATACAAACCATTTAAAGTTCATTTAGTCCAACAGTTAAGTGAGGATGATTACGACAGAAGAGTTGAGTTTTGTGAACTTGTGATGCGCAAATGTGATGACAATAGAGATTTTCTGACCAACATACTATTTTCTGATGAGGCAACTTTTTTCCTAAATGGCAATGTTAACAGGCACAATTGCCGTTACTTGGGCTAGTGAAAACCCACATTGGATTACTGAGTCCCATTCACAGCAACCCACAAAAACTGAACGTATGGTGTGGAATTTTTAGGTAACAAAATTGTTGGACCCTTTTTTCATCAATGGAAATTTAAATGCCGAACTTTACTACAATATGCTCCAAAATGAAATAATATCCCAGCTATTCAAATTGCATCAGGAGAATACTTTGATAAATGTATGGTTTCAGCAGGATGGTGCTCCACCCCATTATGGGAGACAGGTAAGAGAGTATTTTGGATTTAAGGTTTCCTCATAAATGGATTGGCCGAAGAGGAGAAATCGAATGGCCTCCAAGATCTCCGGATTTGTCACCAATCGATTATTTCCTATGGGGTCATTTAAAATCAAATGTTTATAGAAGAAAGCCTCATAATTTGGAAGACCTAAGAAACAGGATTATAGAGGAGATTGCTTTGATAACTGAAGAAATGTTAGGCAACTCTGTCGAATCATTTTACACAAGATTGGCTCATTGTCAAACCGTAGAAGGAACACAGTTTCGAACAATTGCTTTGACACCAAATGCAGGTAAAACGTTTGTTGTAAGACTTTTCTAACAGCATACATTATTTTTTATTTGTAATAAGAAATCAATAACATAAGTATTTCCATAATTGTACTGTAATAAAAACTGGCAGAATTTGTGCTAATAGAACCCAGCTTAAAAATGAAATTTTTGTTTTATTTAATTGAACATTTAAAACAATGCTAAAAAATTAGTGTAACACATTTTGTGGCAAGAACCATGTTAAAATTACATTGTTGAACATCAGTAAATTTTCAATACTAAAAATGCTCTATTTTCTGATAGAATAATTCCCTTGAGATGCGGTTTGTGGCATTCAATTCAGTAAGCTATTACCTTTAAAAATTATGTATCACAAGGTATAGGCTTCCATTAAGAATATTCACGATACCCTCGGCAGGACGTCCCCCGTTGGTGTGACATAACAAAACATTGTTCCAAAAAGTAGATGCCCAATCTCTATCACGATTGTAAGAGGTTTCAAATTTATATTTAAGTTATTAAAGGATATATTTGGGTGTTTCCAGACATAATATACACCCTGTATGAATCATGTAACTTATTAATGCTTCTAGCTAGAATGAAAATGTTGTTTTTTATTTTTTTTATTTATGACATCTTTCATGTCATAATTATAAGTATAAAATGTTTATAAATGTTATTAAATTTTAATCACTGTAGGAAATAAAAATAAAATATATAAAAAATAAATATTGCTAATTGACTACGGGAGAAAAACTTAATTTATTTTTAAATTCATTTGTGCTTGTGTGATCTTTTCCATTACTACTTGACTATATTATTTCCAAAGTTCAGTCCAATATCAAAATTTTAGCTGAATTTATACATAAAAAAATGTAACTAGACATTAAAATTATAATCTTTTGCAAATTGTAAAAACTGACTTTACTACTGAAATTTCGCTTACTCATCGGAAAGTAAAATACACAATTCTCTCAACACAGCCATAATCATAACATAACCAAATAAACATAGAAGTAATGTAATAAGACATAATAAACTCAATGCTTATGAATAAAGAATATTATCTATTGTCTATTGTTAATAACTGTCATCATAAACTGGAACAGAACAGGGAACAGCTTATTACGCAACTGGAACAGAACAAGGAACGGAACAAGTTATGCACATTCAGCATTTGTTGATACAGCTGAAGATGAGTGAGGAACTGGGCATTTTTTAATTGAAGATAATGTTATATTTAGATAAATTGGTTAACAAATAATACATAGATACTATATTTTACTAAAAATTATTATTTTATTGATATTTCAATTTAAATTTTCTAAACTTTTAGTGGATTGGACATTTGCCTTTTAGGCATACATAGTATGAACTTCCAACAGATCAGAGGGCAGTTCTATGATGGTTTAAGTCCTCCTCCTGTTTCTTGTATTATAAGAGTGAAAGTTATTGAGTAATGTTCAATTTCTGACTTGATTAACTCCCACAATTGTTTCGTATGTACAAACAAGAGTATATACAGTTATCATATTTTTTTCTTTAAATATCACTTAAAGAAAAAAAATCAAGTTTGTTTGTGCAAGATTTTTTTCTGCTCAAACTCTTCCTTGTAGAATAACCCTACAAATGCTAATTCAAAAAGAAATTTCTAAAGCTATAAAATAAAATTATATAGTGTGAAATTTCGTTAACAAATATTAAAAATCTGTAAAGGATAAAAGTTCCTTAGGTAATGTTTTCTATAACACGATCAAGATTTTTGGCTCAACTAAACTTTTCATCAATAATCAGACACAAACATTTATATCATATATCTCAGTGTGATTAAACTTGGTTCATTTCTATTTCTTTCCTGTCACATTTTTAAACGAATAAGTTTTGGTTTCTCTAAAAGTAGAAACAATTTATGATTATAAATACTTAATTATTTCATAAAATTTTAATGATAACGTTTTCCACAGTTTGCTCATAGGGGAATGATATATCAATAAGTTAGCATCGGCACTTTGTAAACTGTGACAATCATCTTGGTTTTAAACAACTTATGATAGACCACATTAACATATAATCAGTAGCAACGTCAAAGTAAACCCTTGAGCAACTCTACTCCTCACAGTGGCGGATTTATTGGGAGGTCCACAGGGGTCATGATTCCTCCATAAATATTTATCTAGTATATATATTTTAGTTTAAATTTTGGATAAAAGCTAATTTATACTCCAAAATGTGTAAAAATGTGAATCTTTATCTTCCGGAGAAGAGCCCCCAAGCCCCTATTTTATAAGAGGTTTTCTCCATTCCATAGAGGTATTCCATAACCCCCAGATATGTATGACCCTCCCCTCCAAACTTCATTTTAAATCTGCTCCTGAGTCAAATTGAAAATGGTCTGAGTTACAGTTACTTAATTATTTTGCCTGCATTTAGTAAATGTAAATTTTAATTACGAGATTTTTAAAACAGGTTTAAGTTTATAAGTAACTTGAAATAATTTACTTCAACTAAAAATATTTTCCTATATATTTGAAATATTTTGATTTCGTATTTTTTCTCAGACTTATAGATAAGAAAATTGTGTACGATTTTGAATTGTCGATAAAGTAAAAGTTTGTACGAAACAGATAGGAGGGATGACATGCGCCTCCTGTGTCAACAAGATAGAGAGCACAGTATGTAAGATGCGTGGTGTGACCTCAGCGGCCGTGGCTCTAACTACGCAACGTGGGAAGTTCATCTACGACCCAGAGCTGACCGGTCCACGTGACATCTGTGAGGCCATCCAAAAACTCGGCTTCTCTGCGGAGATACTCACACAGCGGGACAAGGACACCAGGGGTTATCTGGATCACAGGTGATGTCTCTATACTCACATCCGTGAATCCACCTCGTACTGATAAAAATAATTTAGATGCCATGCATGGAATAAAATGCTAATTTAACGTATGTGCTTTTGTAAAAGATTATCATTTCACCACATTTTAATTTTAGAAATAAAACATGGATATCTGAATATGATCATTATGGTTTAACACTGTTTGTTTTCCACGTCATAACAATTGTGGTAATTTTTGATATAACAGTGGTTTCTCTATACATGCATTTGTGTTTTCTTTTCACTTATAACACATAAATGATCCTAGTTACACTGTTGTAGTTTGTTTCATAATGGAGCCGGTACTGTAAAAATGAATAAAATGTCTTTTCAGTTATAAACAGTGAACATAAATATTAAATTTAATTAAAACTTATTTATTAATAAAATAAGTCGAAAAACAAAGATAAATTGAAAAAAAATATACACACAAACATGTAAACTTGTTTATTTACTTGAGGTACATATTACAGTAAACTCTTAGAAATCTGGACTAATGTGGCGGACGGCCAATCCGAACTTTTGAATTCCGGACTTGAGGTTGGTATGACTCATTATTTCCGTCGTTATCGCGGAGAAATATGACGATGTGCAGCAGCAAATAATAGCATAATGCATTTGGGGTAATGTGTAAAGACAACAACAAGCTTGTTTGAATATTAAACGTTTAATAAAACATAATATTATGTATATACTCTATACTTATACACAATGTAGTACACTGTCAACTAAACACAGTTAAATCAAATTACATGTAGGAACTTTACAACTAAATTAAGGAAACATTTAAGGGATAAACATTATGTAGTTGAGATTAAATGCATTAAATATTCACTGGTCTAACATTAAAATAAAGGAATGGAACTTATTTCTTGAAGAAGTCAATAATGGATGTCTGCTTTACTGTTTTGGCTTGTCTTCTTGCTGCAAAGTTTCTTAACTTTCTCAAACACTTAATGTCGGCTGCGGATATTCTATTTTGTTGATTGATGTATTCTAGTCTAGCATCTTAAACCCTTGTAGGATACAATTTTTCTGGCTCTCAGGCATTTCATCTTCCAAAGTTTTGTTATTTATCACCATTTCAACAATATTGTTGTTTGTTGTTCCGTCTTGATCTTCATTTTTCATCCACTCATCAAAGTCGTTTTCATTTACTTCGTCACACCCAGAAAGTTTTTGTAACATTGAAAAGACATTTTCTTTATCCGTTTCATTTTATTTAAACTCCCCTCCATTGATTTCTTTGAACTTATTGCATATGCCTGAAGTATGCCTTGATCCATATGCTGGCAGACGGCTGTTAAATTTGGAAGCAAAAATACAGCTTTGATATCCTTGTCTTTTAATCTGTTAGCTATTGGGTGTGTTGAGGCATTATCCAACAAAAAAAATAGCAATAGAATCCTTTGCAAATTCTTCTGAGCATATGCTTTTCTACTGATGGCACAGTTTTATTAAAAAAGTACTAACACTTGTAGAATTCATCCACGCTTATTGTTCGTTTGTGTACCAAACTGGCAACACATAATCTTTTTGTAAGTTTTCAAAGTCAGAAGGGCTTTTTGATTTTCAAATTGATGAATGTTAGCTTAAGCTTATAACTGCCAGTTACACTGCAATAGGCTAATGCCATAACCTGTTCCTTGCTCTCTTTGTAACCTGGAGCTGAAGCGTCTTTTATCAAAGCAAGCATTTTCATGGACTCATCACAGTTGAATAACCGGTCACCAGAAATTCCTTCTTCGTCAAAGGAGTTTAAAAAGTAATATTTTAAATTCTGGAACAGTGACTTTGTCAGCTGACAAGTTAGGGTTTAAGCTGCGATTGCATTAGTCACATTTTGCTAAACGATCCGAGAAAATGCGATGCTGTTTAGAAAAGCTCTCACAAAATTGTGACGAAAGCGACAAAAATTAACTAACCACAAAAAGTATATTGCATTTATAAATATAAATTTATTGGATTAAAAATATTGTTTTTCAATGATACTATAAGATAAAATATAAAATATCAGATACCACACCACACTGCTGGCCACAAATTGTCTGATTGATATGAGCCTACCTACTCGGATTAAAAAGTAGAGATACCAGAGTTTGAATAATAACTACAAACTAACTAATAGAGCTAAAATTATGGGGAGCGAAAAAAGTATTAATGTTGATGAAACCAATGTTAGCCTTAAAAGTGGCCAAGTGTTAAATGCATGAACATTGGATATCAACTGTATTATTTGTAAATATAAACAACATTTTGATAAATATTCAGTATAGCTTCATTTAGGTCATATGAACGACGCAGATTTCCGTTACCCTGTATCTTAATAAACAAGCATTTTCTTAAAAAAACATTCAAGAGCAATTTGGGTTTCAAATTCCGTCTTTTATCAAATAAATCAGTCATGTCTAATAGTTTTCGACATTTTGCTTATTTTAATTCTTTAACCTACAGAAATTATTTATAAGTTACAATTTCAATAATACTATGAGTTTCTCTAAAAGCATTTCTTACATATTTTTTGTATTAAAATTGAGCATGTAAACAATTAAATGTAGATATTTGCAAATATGAACATAATATTTTGAAAAATCTTCAATATAACTTCATTTAGCCTATGTGAACGTTACATATTTCTGCTAACCTGTACCTAAGTAAATATGTATTTACTTGAAAAACACTCAAGAGAAATTTCCTTTTAAAGTGTATGTTTTCTCTAATACATCACTCATGTCCAACATTTTCCAACTTTTTAATGATTTTAATTTTTTAACCTACAAAAATGAAATAAATGTTACAATTGCATTATTACTATAAATCATTTTGAAACTAATTAAAAACCCCTTGTTTGTATTTCATACTAGTATTTAAATGATTAACTATAGTTATCTGCAAATATAAACATAACACTTTGAAAAAATCTTCAATATAACGTCATTTAGGCTATCTGAAATGACACTTTTTTACGCTAACCTGTATCTAAGTAACTATGTGTTTTCTTAAAAAATACTCAAAAGCAATTTCTGTTTAAATTGTATGTTCTAACTATAACACCACTCATGTCCAATAATTTCTGACATTTCACTTATTTTAATTCTTTAACCTACAGATATTAATTACAAGTTACAATTTCAATGATATTATGAGTTTCTCTAAAACCATTGTTTATCTTCTTTGTATTAAATTTTAGTATTGAAATGATCAACTATAGTCATTTGCAAACATAAACAGTGTCTAGTAGTACATTGAGTTATTGCGGCCTGTTTTATCAATTGGTCTGAGGGACTGCTCTTATACCGCGGCTATAAGACTGGCTCGTAACCACAAGGTGTTGGATTTTGCAGTGCACTGTCTGAGAAACAAAAACCCTAGCAATCTATGACATTAGTTAAATCTTTGGCTGCGCGTTTTACACCAGGCAATGTTGTGACTATACATTTTCTCTAGCTGTCCTATTGTTTCTTGATATTGATTTATGTACTTATAACTTAGTAAAGCTATCTTTACCAGCATAAACAATAGCATCTAAATCTCAATTTCTGCCGGATTCATCTACTTCTAGAACAGGTGGTTGTCTGAAAATCTTAATATGACTCTTCTGGCTGCAATTCTTAGGCTGAATCTTCATCTTGATTCAGTGTTTACGTGTTGATTTTCTGGCTCAGATCAGTGTCCGATAAAATTTCTAGTGGCAGTTTATTGTCCTTCCTTCTTCCAGCCAAGCAAGAATATGAACATCACTCTCATGTTCCATAATTTAAAAAAAGGAATCTACACACTCATAGCAATAAATTATAAACATTCACAATCACAAAATTGTATACACAAAAATCTAACATGAAATGACAACAAGGACACTCACTCCGTTAGAAAAATTCTAACAGCAACAATCGGGCGTCCACTCACATGTTACGACTCCAACTAACAGGTGCGCACCCCCCACTTTGACAACTATTGTCAACTTCTTGGACATTCCACTACTTTTCTTTGTACCAACCCCCAACCAGAAATGCCCCACAAAGACAAAGAAGAGACTAGTATGGTGTATGTTTATGTGTACAGTTGGTGTTACAAATTTTGTTAACAAATATGTTTTAAAAACATGTTTAATAGTTTTTTAAACATTGGAACATCATATACAAAATGTTTGTTTGTACTTAATGTAGAATGCAAAAATAATTTAAGGAATACTTAGGATGTTGACATTAATTCTATGCGTATATTTTAAAGTTTACATCAACATATAACATTACTGTTTTGTAAATATGACATTTTTTGTAAATTGTGTTTTATTTCTTGTGGAAAATAATATAAAACTCGAAAAATTGGATGAGAGTGACATCAGGTTTTGCTGAACCTACTGTAGATTCAGCTGGATGCATAAACAAGTGAGAAATAAACCCTTCTAAGGAACAAAACAGTCAACCGTGTTTTTATATGTGTTTATGTTTAACCATTCATGTCTC
The DNA here is from genome assembly GCF_021130785.1 of Homalodisca vitripennis. Taxonomy (NCBI): domain Eukaryota; kingdom Metazoa; phylum Arthropoda; class Insecta; order Hemiptera; family Cicadellidae; genus Homalodisca; species Homalodisca vitripennis. The sequence goes on from NC_060215.1 coordinate 141,727,575, forward strand.
ATTGAGAGAAAGCAAACGAATTTTCAGATATTGGTAAAATTTTTAAATAATGAATTAATTCCCAAATACGTTGTTAAGTTTTTTTTAGTTTTTTAATGATCTAAAACTGAACATTTGAATGGTAAAATCTGGAATGTATAGAATGGGAATATTTTTATTTTTACAATTTTGCTGTAACCATATTCAAATTATCTCTGAATAATAAATTGAGGATTCTAATTGTGATCTCTTGGCAAGAGTTACTGTAAGCAGTATATATGAAAATGGGAGTTTATATTGTTTTATTGTTGATTACAGGGTTGAAATCAACAAGTGGAGGAATGCATTCTTGTTTTCGCTGATGTTTGGTCTGCCATGCATGATCATCATGACGTACTACATGGGCGTGATGCACTTCCATGCTATGTCACACAAAGACATGTGTTGTGTGGTGCCTGGACTCTCCATGGAGAATCTCATTATGTTCATACTGTCCACTCCTGTGCAGGTCAGTGGCAGAACATTTCTGTGTAGTTAATTAGGATAAAGACATTTTTGAGAATCTATTAACCTGTGTTTAGTGTGCTGCAAATAGAAAATGTTGGAAGGTAAGTCATATAGGGTATTTTAAAAGAAAACATCAGAAACATTTTTGTTATAAGTCCAGAATATCAAATATAAAGCGACACCTCATTGTAGGAACATTAGGACAAAACAACCTTTTTTAAAATATCCAGTGTTATGGGTACATAGGTCAATTAAAAAAGTGTCAGGATTGATATCCTATGTCGACTGATTGTAGGAAAATAAAACTTTGTAGAGTTGAACTTTTACTCTTTAAAACTTGAGTACCATACAGTATTTTTATTGTATGATGGATTATTTTTTGGATATCTCTTGTTTATACCCTCCTTACCACTGCACCTATTCTACCAGACTGGCCACACTGTTAGGCTGCCGGACATGCAACTTGATGTGTGAATGATTGTTCATACAGTCTGATTTGTAAACAGAACATCGTGCAAATATCTGGTCGTATTGGAGCTATGATGATTTTAAAGAAATTCTGTTCATTTTGGACTGATGACACAACTTGATAAGTTACGTGAACAAACATTTTGTTTTTTATGACCGTACACATGTGTGACTAAGTGCCTAGGCAGTCATAATGATAATTTCAATTATTAACGTGTGATTTCAACTGATATAACGTTTTCCTATGGACAAATATAACACTTAATCAGTGCAATTTATGGGTGTAGGAAAATTTGCACTACAAAACACAATTGCGTATCCTTGTTACCTATATAAAATTAATAAATATGTTCAACGCAGCCAGAATGTCTTGTGTTACTTAAAATATTATTCTGTTACAGTTCATAGGTGGTTACCATTTTCACGTTCAAGCATGGCGTGCACTACGTCATCACACTACCAATATGGATGTACTTATCAGTATGGCTACTACCATTTCGTACATCTACTCTGTGGCTATCCTGACGGTGTCAATGAGTCTTAAACAGCCTACCAGTCCCCAGACGTTCTTTGATACACCGCCAATGCTGTTTGTATTCATCTCACTTGGACGCTGGCTTGAGCATATAGCCAAGGTGACCACTTCAATTGCATCTTTAATCAATTGTTATGGTTGTACTAGAAGCACAAATGTCTGAAAACTCATGTCAAAACCTGGATTTTTGCCCTTTTTAATCAATAATTGTATTTTTATGATGTGTATAAGTATTACATGTTATACAAATAGTTGCTCTTATGTGTGCCTAATATATCCATGAATTCCTAATTATTATTTAAATTTAAATTCCAACTTTTATGTGTCTTTTTCAGGGGAAAACTTCAGAGGCTCTCTCCAAACTGATATCTCTGAAGGCCACAGATGCTGTCCTGGTGTCTATTGGAGAAGACTTTGAAGTTCTCTCTGAGAAAACTATATCCGTAGATATGGTACAAAGAGGAGATATTCTCAAGGTAATGATATATCAAGACTATTAGGTATTGTAATGTGAAAATACTGAAACTAGAAATACACGGTTGAATACAGGTACTGGTACTAAGGTATAAGTTATATAGGAAGAGAAAAGTCAAGTAGATATATAAGTAGTGATGGAATTTCTTGAAGTAATTATTTTGTTAAAAAAATGAGTGAATTAAATAATTTTGCTTAAGCAAGCGAAGATCCCTGATACACAAGAAACATATAAAAGTTTAATATCTGATTACACTCACCATTTCAATATGCTTCATTTGGTGATTAGTGATGATTCTATTCAGGGAGACATAGTTCTTTTATTGCCTAATGATACCTTTTGAAACTGAAATGTGTGTTGTCTGGTGTTCAGTAAACACGTCAGCCCAAAGAGTTATCTACCTTCATTGATGTTTCACTGCACAATTGTTTTTATTGCGAGGTAGACAAATTGTTTCCATGTTCTGTAATTGTCATGACCAATGCATAGATGACAAGAAAAGTATGACCTTGGATGTATGAATTAAAGCAAACATATCTGGTACAATTAAAGTGGACTGAATAATTTAGAACATATTTCACCTTCTTAAAATGATATACAACATCAAAAGATAAGTTAATTTAAACCTTACATAAAATACAAATATACTGTTGAAATACACATATGAAGAAAACAATGACAACAACAACAAACTGATCTTGCTTCCTCTTCAAATCATGATAAAGAGAGAAAGCCTAAACTGAATTGGTTCTGTTGAGTATTCATTTTCAGTTAGCTCACCTGACAATACCACATGTATGTATAGTTGTTTACTCTTTTTAACTCTTCGCATGCCACTAATAAATCCATTAACTTTTCTATAACGCCAAAATAAGTTTTGTTTCTCTAAGTTCAAAGCTAATTTTTATTATAACTAAATTATAAATGGTAAAAGCAAAATAGTATAAAAAAGAGCATCTTACTTAAAATTAGCGTATGTTTTGATAAAAATAAAATAAGAAGTATTTACAAGACTGTTTATTTCAAATAAATTTTAATTTCATTGTAAAATATAATTAAACTGAAAGTTTAATTATATTTTACTATAAAATAAGATAAATATTTCAAACTAATCACAACAATACCACACGATGAAGAATAATAACGATATACGTAGTAGACGCACACGCTCAGAATGACCGCGCAAGCATAAACTCTCCAAGAGACTCTATAATATAGGATATAACTGTATTTGGCGTTTTGGTCAAAGTCTATCATTCTAATATATCTGTCTAGGGCTTGAGAAGGGTTAAATATGTTTTTCTACAGTGGTTTTGATGAGTATGATTTGACAAAAATCAGTTTCTTAAAAGCTTCGAATAAGTAATTGAAAATATAATCACACAATTTTACTCACAATAAAAATTTGAGTGATTTAAGGACTTGCGTAAATTGCTCAGCACACCTTCTTCAATGTGTTTTTGGGGAAATGTACAGTAAACATTTGTATGTATAAAAATTAAAAAATAATAGTATATTTTGTCTTTTTAAAATGCATGTGAAATAATAAAGATACTAAATAAGATAAATAAATAATATGTTTCTTGGATGTACACAAGTTACTTAACTGTTTTCCACAAATTCTGGCTTGTATTTCTGTTTTATTAGACAACGTTGTCTGTACAGGTGGTGCCAGGTGCTAAAGTTCCTGTTGATGGTAAAGTCCTGTTCGGCAATTCTACGTGTGATGAATCCCTCATCACTGGAGAGTCCATGCCTGTCTTAAAAAAGAAAGGTAATTTAGCTATACATTCTTTTGTGAACTAAAAAATGTAAAAATCAACTTCCATTTTTACGTTTGCTTAATGGAACAAAATATATAGTTGTATTTTAAAGTTTCGTACCGATTCTTTTACTTCTGAAATTCTGATGCTACGAAAAGAATAATGATTGGGATTATTGCTGTCATTCAAAAGTTAAAATTTATTTGTAGTTTCATGGCGAAATGTATTGACAAAAATTAATTTAAATGAAGAAAGCCACAACGTATATATTTCCTAATCTAATCCTTATGTGAACATCTCAAGTGGGCATGTAAGATAATTTAGAAATTAAATATTTCAAAATTTACTGTAATGATAATTTGTTTATATATTAAAGTTAATAATATGTATTGTTAGGGTGGAAGATCAATAAAAAAGACTCCACATTACCAGAGTTGTTGTGGTCCAATACTGTATTCATTCCCTTCCCCTACTGCCTGGTTTGTTCTTATCAACTAGAATCTTATCAGTTGTTACTAAAGTATTCTTGTGATCGATTCTGAGGATTTTATTAAAAATGCAGTGGGAACTGAATTGGAGCTTTTCGTTTAGTATCACACCATTTTGGTCTTCTTTTTGTAATTGTTTGTAGATTTCATATTCTTCCAGAGTGTCAAAGTTTCTACCCTTATTACATACGTGTAAGACCTCCAGACTATTATCAATATCATTCATGTCATGGTTACTTTCAACAGTATGTTGCTCGAACGATAATTTTTTGTTTATTTTTGCTTGGATTGAAATGATGTTCTTTGAATCTAGTTTTAAGTGCCCAACTACTTTGCCCGGCATATACACTGTTACATTCCTCACAGTTTAATTTGTATACACCAGTTCTGTAAATTCTATTCTCCTTAATGTTATCTATATTGTTTAATTTATTGCGGCCTCTATTGGATGTTTTAAAGGCTAATTTCATGCCCGAGAGTACCAGTCTCTTAAAGAGGGAATGTTGTATAGTTCGACTACACTTAGCACCAATATATGACTTATATGTCCTTGACCGTGACCTTTTGTTTTTACATACCTAATGATGGGACTTTTCCAGTAACATGTAGTGTTAAAACATATTTTAGAACTGATAGCAAGGTAAAGTACCATATATATGTCTGTAATAACAGTTTTGTGGCTGTTAAAAATGTAGATTTATATCAAAGTCAATGTATTTTGATAAGTGTATTTTGTGCTTAATTTTATTATAAGGATTAAGAACAACTTGTCTTGACACCATTCTGCCTCACATCAATCATTGGCTGTGCATTGTGGCAAGTATAAGATATGACAAGAAATACTGGATCACTGGACTATCTACCCTGTAGCTGTGTGGTCGTAAAACGCAATCGCGATTGTAAAACGTGGTTATATGAGGTGTGTTTAAAAAAGTAACAGGAGTTTTACGATAAGGGTGTATTATGGCTTAATTTATGCCCCATTTGTCCTACGGAGTGGTCCTGTGCGGAGCGTGTGCAAACTCTCAGTTTCAGAGAGCGTTCAAACTCGAAAAAAAAAGCTATTCGAATAATCACAAAAATAAAATTCATAGAGTTGTGCAGGCAAGGTTTTAAGGAATTGCAGCTTTTAACTCTCCCGTGTACATTTTGGAAACCGCTTTGTTTTGTATGTATAAGTGTGCCTTAACCAGAGGCTGTGACATACATATGCATGAGACACAAAGTAGAGAATTACTACGAACTGCGAGACACAGAACAGTGATTTTTGAACATCTGCTCTCGCAGGCAGGTGTTAATTTTATTAACAGACTGCTGAATTCCATAAAAATTTCCCTAACGCTCAAGGTGTTCAAAATGCGCCTTAAACACCTTTTGGCGTCACAAGCATTTTATAATGTAGGGGAGTTTTTAGCATTTAACTGGGAGACCACCCAATTACACGACTGATTCTGCTGATTAAAGTGAGTTATATTGGCGAAGAATGGAAGGTGCATAATTGTAAAATTCTACGTGTGAATGTGAATTTTGTGATATGAATGTAAGAAGTTTTGGATTAAAATCCATGACGTTTGCTATGCTATTGTTGCTGCAATAAAACTGATTTGATTTGATTCACTTTCTTTGTATGGTTTTGAAATAATAAGAAAGAACCTGTGGTTTTACAGGAAGTGTGGTGATTGGAGGGTCCATCAACCAGAACGGCTTGTTGCTCATGGTGACAACACATACAGGGGAGTCGACTGCTCTGGCGCAGATAGTGAAACTGGTGGAGGAGGCGCAGACCGGCAAGGCCCCCATACAGCAACTGGCTGACAAGATCGCCGGGTACTTTGTGCCCTTCGTCATCTCCGTCTCCACTGTCACCATTATCACCTGGGTTGTCTTGGGTCATAAGGACATCTCCTATCTTCCACTTACGGTCAGTCACAACTTCCAATAGTTTTTAAACGTGTTGAAGAACAGTCAGTAACTTTGCTGGTTTGAGGGTTTTCACAAATAGAAAACTTTTCAAGATTAGACTTTTCAAGTTATTTAGGTGGTCTTTATCAAAGGAAGGGAGTTTATGGTTACGAATAATTAATACACGTTTCATTCTGTTGCCATTCATATTTTTTTGGGGACATCAAGATCCTGGTAAATTTATCCTGGTGACACTAAATCTTTTGCCTTTCTAAATTCTTCAAGTGCCATTGCTTAAGGAATGTTGGATGTTCAGGTATAAGGTTAAGGCTAGGGAGAAGGACCTGTCTATACTTATGCCCTCAACATATTGATAATCGATTACATAATTTTAGTTGGATTTGAATCAAGTTAATTCTTGAATGATTTATGTGATTTAAGAATTGTATTGGTTTGTTTGGTGATGCTCATTTTTATGGTGCACATCTTCAGTAAAATCCCAATTCCATGGTCATATTTGAATACATAATTTTTTATGTTTTATTCCTCAGTTTAATGTATTTATTTGGAATTTACTTAAAAACATATATTAAAACATATTGCATGTAGATAGTGATACTGTAATGGTTACTAAAATATTGTCAATTCGAAATGTTCGTAGAAGTAGGCTTTATTCACGAAGTATGACACTGAGGTGGTTCTCTGATTAACAGTCTCCTTGAAACACTAAAATAAGAAACAAATCCAAAACAGTCCAAACCTAATAAAACACTATTTGGTGTCCTGTGCTTTTTACTCAGTTGGCGAGTGCCTGGAGCACACTTGGGACTGATATTCGTGGCAGTGTTGCAATCCTGGGGGTTTATCCCATGAATTCTAATATGTATGAATGTGTGCCTTTGTGCAATTATGTGTTTGGCAATTGTATGGAAAGTCAAGAGAATGGATTTAGTATGTAAGATAAATACCACCAGAAAGTGGTTTTAGTATTGACCAATGCAATACAATGCAATATATTACGCATGTAAGTAAGTACCATTTTGAAATTTCGCCACTGCACCACTGCATTCAGTGTTCCGCGCTTGTGCAATGTCTATCTTCATCTGTTAGCAAGCCACAAATGCAACTGAGGTAAAAATTTATCGTTTTTACATCTGTTAATGCGTATTTCAAATGCCCCGACAATTGAGAATATTGACTCAAACCAACTTTATTTTGGAATATTGCCAATATATTGACTGTGCAGTATGTGCTGTTATTGATTTTCTTGGTGCTAAAGGCGTGAAAACAGTTGAAATTTGTCAGTATTGTGAAGTGTACAGACAAAACATTATTAGCGATGGAATGATATTCAAATGGGTAAGTGTTTTAAAAGACGGACAAAAGAATGTTTATAATGAGAAACGGAGTAGACTACCATCAATGATCAGCAACGATTTTGCAGTAAAGGTACTTCAATAAGTTAAGTACTCTAGTGAATTATTTTGTAAATTAACTAATGTAACTCCTTACCCATCTACATCTTTAAAAACCACCATTAACTTGTCTAAAGATTATTATAGTAGTTTAAACTTTTTAAGTACTAGTATCTGTTTTGTTTATTATAAATGTACCAGCTAGTTTTAGAACTGAAATTTCTTCTTCAAGCTTCCAAGGATGTCAGGAGTTTTCAATAAATATGTGGTCTCTTCTTGAAACTATAGTTTATTACAACACTTTATAATATGTACATTAATAAAAAAATGTATTAATTGATTACTTATGTATGCATGAATTGCAGCCGATGGAGAAGGAAGGACTGAATAGGGAGGAAATCATCTACCAGTACGCATTCCGGTGTGGACTGAGCGTCCTGGCCATAGCATGTCCCTGTGCCCTGGGTCTGGCTACCCCGACAGCTGTCATGGTCGGCACTGGTGTGGGTGCTCTCAACGGAATACTCATCAAGGGAGCGGAACCTCTGGAAAATGCTCATAAGGTGGGTTTTATAGCCTATCGAATGCCTACTGCTGCAGTGTCATAACAGATTCATAGTCAGATATCCGGTATAACGTTTTGGGTCCATCCAATAATACAAAAATGCATGGCTAGTCAGCAAAGATTTACAGGGTTTTTCAGGGAAACAGCTACATTTTAAGACAACAACAACAAGTCATATATTCATCATATTACTTTTATTTTTGCTTTTACCATAATGATTATCAGCCTATACATCAGAGAAGTCATAGTCCATGTTGACAAAGAGCAATTGGAACGAGGCCATGACTTCCATACTTACAACACCCGCCATGCTTCAAATTTTCACCTGCCATTACATCACACTGCACTGCTTGAAAGGAAACCATCCTACATGGGCAGAAAAATCTTCAACCATCTTCCTGAAGATATAAAAATGCTACAAGGACAGAGACTGAAGACAGCACTGACCAAATGGCTCTCTAGCTGTCCATTCTACACCATGGATGAGTTCCTGAACTGGAAAAGAGAAGAGCAATGCTCTCAATAAAAACTAACCATGTAATATTTGACGCCATTGCATCTCTTGATGGTTTCTAAATAAAGAATTGGTCTATTTTCTTATAAAACGAGTATCCAGAATAGATGCCTTTTGCTTGAAAAATGAATAAGTAGACAGATATACATTGTAATACTTATAAAATGTATTTTGTACTTAAAAATTTTAGAAATGGTTGCCTGTAAAGTCGGTTTTACGGGCGAAGATTTTACGTGACAACGTCTTTTTCTCGGTAGAATATTTATTGATATGAATATTATTAAATTGCACAATAGGAACAAGGAATTGAATGGAAATAAGAATTGCACAAATTTTAACTATAGAAATATATTTTGTTTACTAAAACATTGTACATAATTTGAAATTAATTAAAATTTGTTATTGTAAATGGTAAAGTTGAATAAAACATTTACTAAAATTGGAATTTGAAACTCTTGCTAAACACAGTTAAATTCTAACTCCGCGCGTGGTGATTGGTCGGTTTAGTTCGTTTGTTTGGTCGCACTGTTATGACAGGTTAGAGGTTATAATTTGTTATTTTAAATGTTTGACTAGCAATACGCGCTGTTTCTTCTCAATCGACTGAATTACGATTGATTGCAGAGTGATTTAAACTAATAATTTACTTAACACTATCAACATTTGTCAATAGTATGACATAACCTATAAACTCAGTTTCTCAACTTTTGTGTCAATCTAACAATTAATCAATCAATCATAGTTTACGATAATGAAATATCAGTGTACAATTATTTACCTTTATTGTTGTAGTTGTTGTAAATGACGAATCTAAGCACTCCACATTTTCATGAATAAACATAGTTATCTGCTTTATCCCATGCGGCGGACCCACAGTTATCTGCTTTATCCCGTGCGGATCCCGTGCGGCGGACCCACTGGACGGGCATCGTAACGTTACCGGGCGTTACACTTTTTCATGAGTGACTCCGAGCCGCAACCTAATTTAAGACGTTGTCACGTCAAAAATCCAAATAATCCCAAACCATGATGAAGAATATTAAGATATAAATATACCTGTATTTTTATAGAGGAGATATTTATAAACAACTACATCAAGTATATCGTAAACATCTGTTTACTATCAAGCAGCTGTTGTCCGCGCATGGACATAGTAGATGTATGTATAAATGTAGAAATACAATACGCAAACTTGAAGTAAAATATTATTTACAAAACTTTGTTATTTTGGTTATCTGTATAAATTATTTTGTACACAAAGTATTTTTTCTTTTTACTGGTGTGCAGCAATCACCATTTCATAAAGACAATGTAAACATGACAATCCACGTAGGAATATAGATATAGAATATAAAAATTTCAAGTTAAATATTATTTAAACAACAATATTTCTTTACTTATTTATTTACCATATCTACCTATAGTTTTGTTGTGAACATTGGATAAAATAAATATGCTATGAAGTAAATATATTTCCTTTATTGTATAACCTTTGCTATATCGGAAGTTCACTGTATTCACTACAGCCACTAACTTAGGAGGTAAACTTAGGAGTATTGACCATTGTAAAGTTTGACATTATAAAAAGTGTATGAATATAAATGTGCCTACGTTAAAAGAAAGTTAATTTTAATCAGTTGGATTACTACTTTATGTTTTTGTTTTGTGATTGTGGAAAATAATTTACCACAACATTTTTTTAGGCTACCCAATTATTGTATGTAGGTATTAGGGTATTATTTTATTCTATTCAGAAATTCTTTGAATCCATAAAACTGTTAATGTGATATTTTTTATAAGATGATTGTTATGTTAGATTAAGTTATAGATTGACCTTTTGCTATAGTTACTCGTACTACAGTTGGTCTAAATTATTTTTCTGACTTTTAGAGTTTTTTAGATTGTTTAAATTTTATTGTATGCTGACATTATCCTAAGTTATTAATATAATTTAATATAGCGGATTTGTCTATTGCTTGAATGTAAAGTATAATGACAATAAAACTCTTATTTAGTTATTTATCAGATTGAAGGTTTCAGTTTAGAGCTATCTAGTCATTAATTGACTAGAAATACAGTAACAATTCTTCCATGTTTTCTAGACAAACCAATATAATTTATTAATTGAATTTTCACTATTTTTAACTTATTAAATGTGAGGAAATTATATCTGACAAAAAATATGTTTTAAAACACACTTAATGTTGATTTTTTTATGAAAATGCATTAAAACCTATGGGATTCCAAAATGTTTTCTAACAGTGTTCGAAATAGCTAAAGGCATTTCTAGTCTCTAAAAGGTGATATTTGTAGTATGTTACTATTTATTCTTACCAACCTTTCAATGTTGTAAATCAGGTGAAGAAGATCCTACTGGACAAGACCGGGACAGTGACATACGGAACTCCCATGGTGTCTCGCCTCTGCCTGTTCGTGGATAGCTCCACATTCAATATATCTCAGTTGTTGGCCATCGTGGGGACTGCAGAGATCAACAGTGAACACCCCATTGCTTCAGGTAACACTCGGACTCATGCTGTTACTAATTTTAATTCATCGGTTGGAGTTGGGGTTCTTTCCCTACGTATCAAAGGTTCTTGCTAGCCTCAATAAGAGTGTGCCACCCCCTGCCTGCTTTGACTGGAGAGGCTGGTTCAGAGCTGGTCTCCCCTTCTTCCGGGGGGACATAATCTTAAATCATGGTCAGCTAACCATATACAGACAGTCTTTTGGCTTTAAGTGGAAGATTTTCTGTCTGCTTATATAGTTGTTCGATAATTTTATAACTTTAATTTGTGGTACTTGACTTGGTGAGGACTTATGGAAGTGTGTCAACCTAGCGAAACAATGCACATTGGCTCTTGACTTCTAGATTATTATGACTCAAGAAGTTCCAAAACAAAAGAAAATATAAGTTATGTACTGTGTATGATAGCGAAAGTAATGATGAATGCTGTGTTTGTAGGAAACACAAGTTCATATATTAATTTTTGTATGATAATGACTGATAAATTAATGAAGTGTTGTCAATGAAATGATTACAGCGATGGTGACATTTGTGAAGGAAACTATCCGAAATGAAGTGACGGGACGTTGTACGAACTTCCAGACTGTTCCTGGGTGTGGTCTCAAGTGTTCTGTCTCCCACATCGCCGCCATGCTTCAGGCTGCCTCCATGTCAGAGAAGATTTCCAACTTCAACAATCAAGTTAGGTACGTTCACCAGATTTACATTAATTTAACTTAAGATGTAGTAACATTAACTTAAAAATATTAGTAGACTGTCCATTCTGTTCATAAACGGATTCACAATAATTAGTCGAACAAACTTTGACCGATCCAGCTGCGCTAGTGATAAACAATAGAGTCTTGGTAATATAAATCTAAGTGAGAATTGCTGCAAAATACTGTAGGGTGTATATTAATTATTTGACTCGGTATGACCAACATCTGATGTGGAAGGATCAATCGTCTGAACACATCAATCCAGAACACAGCTAAGCTAGAGAATCAATTCTTTGTTTGAAGTTTGTTTTTGACGATGGAAGGATTGTGAAGGAAACAGGATTTTCCGGACATTTGCCATCTCGTTTAGTGATACAAAAAATCAGTAACACTACATTCCGAGATCTTCAATCTGATCTCTTCTTCAGGTAAATAACTAACCTAACACATAATTACAAACTAAGTTAAAATAAACAAATCATACCAGAGCGTTGTGACACACCTATGTCAGGAATCACAACCACCATGTTATGTGTCAACTTCACTAACTCTAAAACATACACTTAATAAAAACTAAACTACAGAATACAGGTAACAATAGGTCTGCATTCGCCGACCAACCACCTATGACTGAGAGAAAGATAAGAGGAAGATTGTCTTGTAATATTGGGCAGCTGTCTTGATGGTTTGTCCAAGGTTTTACAGACATTTTAGGATTGGACTGTCATTAAGGATATTCTAAGGCTAATCCAGAGGACTTCCGTAACCCTAATATCTAGAAAGATGATCACAATCATATTGCATGATCAGATTGTTGGGCAGTGCCAACAGCATTCAAGGAAAAACAACAAACCTCATGCTAGGGGGCATTTGATTGTTATGCTCTCACATATTCCTATAAATCCTAGGAATATAAGGTAGAGGGATGAGCATTGGATCAGGAAACACTGTGAGGAAGTGGACAAAAGTTCTGCGTTTAAGGACTAGAAGTTTGTTAACTGAGGACTAAGGATGAAAAATTCACATTTCTTTATGGCCAATTACGTAATCCTGATGCATTTTTGTTCTCGAGATGTCCCTCTTGGTGAATGTGTTTTGACCATATATAGATTGGTATCAACACAACTTGAAATTTTTCTCCATAAATTTATGAGTAACTGACAAAAGCAACATATTTGCTCCATGAAAATAGGCAAATACTTTGGTCTAATGATGTTCTAGTCTTAAAAGTTGTTGCCAGCCCCTGTCATTTATGGCTGTTTCTCAATATCTATAATGTATACTGGAAGATACTCATACTTTTGCCGATGTCACTTGTACTCACCATTGTACTGATTGCTTTAAATGTTGGACGTGGCGGGGATTTGCATAAAACCATCAAAATAGCCAAAACTTGTGTAAGAATGAGGCAAGGATCGTATCATCGATCACACCAGCAGCCAGTTATGGAAGTAATGAAAGCTGTGTGAAAAACTTTAACTACTTGTCATTAAGTTCTAAACCTATAGTATTGAAGTGACTCTTGGTTTGAAAACGTGTAGTGCGGCAAATCGGGTTGATATGCTCTAAGTCTTGCAGTGAACCTTCCAGGTTCTTGATTACCTACTCATCATGGTGAGGAATTAGCTGAGGAAAAGGGCTAAGACCAGTAATATACTGAAGATAAGAGGAAAATATGTGCTGCTGAGAGATTAGTCATTAGACCAGCTTTTTGAAAAATCTTATATGATAGTCTGTCCATAAATGATGATAGGTGTGTTTCTAAGTTGGTTATGTAACTAACATCACTGTGGCTATCACTGTCTGGAATGTTCTAATAATCAAACTTTTAAGTTAATTATTATAGTTACGAATAAAACTATGCATATGGAGGCATATAGTCTTCTGCCTCATCTGCATAGTGTAAGCAAGATCTCAGCAGCCTATACTATATACTCTGTGGTATTGTACAGGTCAGCATCATCAGAGATCAAGATGATGTTGAATGGGATTATTGTGGATGTGGTGCCACCCGAAACATCAGCAGCCTCTAAGTCACTTCAATTGGAACGTCTTTTGACCATTAACTCGACGGACAATCCGATATCAACCCAAGACTCTTATGAGGTAATCTACACTATTCTGCATGTTACTGTTGTTTTTCTCAAAAGTCTTGAGTTTTAAATTTCAGTAGTTTAGAGTTAAGTGAATAAAGCTTTATTTTACCTATTTTTCAACCAGTAATTGCAAAATATTTTTAAATATCAATGGAATTTTTGTATGTAAAGAAACGTTATTCTTTCCATATGTTAACCAGTGTTATGTTGAGTTTTAATATTTGGGAATATTTCCTTGTAGTGATTTAGCATTCGGTTAATAAGTTCATTTTCCAAAGGCTCACGTTACAGGATTAAGAAACGGTCCATTGATTAAGTATCAGATCTTCACTGACTGTTTACAATTAGTCGTACTATGTCACAATCAGAAGCATTGGATAATATACAATGTGAGTACTGAACTGGCTAGTTCAATAATTGCTGCAGCTTATGCTGTTATTTTAAATACAGATTTATAACGATAAATTATATAGGAAACAAGTAATGAATGTTGAATCTTGGCAGAGATTACAACTTAAGCAGGAAGGGAGTAATTTGGAAAAATAGTAATTCACATAATTATCAAATCCTAAACTGTAAAAAGTGTTTGGAGCACCAATATCAATATTACAATCAAGTGGAAAATACTAAATCTCATCAGCTAGACGTCTATATGCTAAGAAATCAACGACTTGTAGAATTGAAATTAACATATTTATATGTTGTACGATTAATGTTGCTAAGGTAATTTAAATTTGACTAAACCTGTGGAACTCACCAACATTAGTGTTCAGGTGGTGATTGGAAACAGAGAATGGATGCTGCGGAATGGAATAGAACTGCACAGTGACACTGAGCGCAAAATGTCAGAGGAGGAGGAATCGGGCCACACGGCTGTCCTTGTGGCAATAAATGGTAGGTTCCTTTATCGTTAAACAATCATAGTAATTTAAATGTCAAACTCCTGTATATTGTAGATGCAACTCCAGTCCCACCTCCTTCCCTTTGTTTGTTTGTATTAAATGCTTTTCATTTAAAATATTAAAATGCCAAATGCTCAGTGAAGAACGTATTGTGATGTAATGTTATTTTACATGTAGTGTGAAACACAACACTAAATCTCACATTTTGATACAGTCTAATGCAATGTTTTATGCCGGTGTCTCTTGATTTTTAGTTTGATATTTTCTTTTAAATGTGCAATTAACTGCACGTAAATGACTGTTGAATGAATGAATATTTATTTCTGAATAATACAAATTAAAATATACATGCATCTTACATTACACTTTTATTTTAAAACATAAATGAAGATAGTAATTATGTATGAAAATAAAAATAAAAAGAACAAATATAAATGTTACTGGATACAGTTCCATTAGGGAAAATAGGGTCTACATGGGCAAGAAAGCCTGTCTGTATGCCTAACCCATTATGGTGCCGATAATTGGTATGAATTTCAGTACAAAAATTAATTGTAATAGATTAAAATTTATAAATTACTAGCAGACCCGACAGACGTTGTCCTGTACACACTTATAGAACTTATTGAATATAAAATTTTAATTAAGTAACTTCTAGATAAAAATGTATAACAACATAGACTATCTAAAATACGAAATAAGTACCTATTCCCTATAGGGCTGAAGTATACTAAGTGCCCTCCATCACAATCGAATTATTGATATTTCTGAATAGCCTATCTGAACTACTAAAATGACGATCCGAATAAGATTATAGTTATTTAAAGGCTGAAGTATAATAAGCGGCCACCATCACGATCGAATTATTGATATTTTTGAGTAGCCTATCTAAACTACTGAATTACATTATAGTTATTTAAAATTACAGTATAGTATCGGAACTGGCCAACAGAATTTAACCCTTATAACCCGGGCGGACAATTTAGTGTCCGCCGATTTCATGTTTTGAAATAAAGTATATTGGCTCAAGAAATATGTATTTAATTGGGTTTATAGTTTTTTGTAGTTTATTGGTGATTTAGTAATCAATATAAATAATCTATTTAAAAGTCTTTGACTTTTTTTTATTCTAAATACTGAGTCGTCAGGTGTCAGATGGTGGAGCAGGTGATAGTGGTGTACAGGGTAGGCCTAGGGCAGGACTTTTTCTTCTTTCATAAATTACCTGGTAACAAAGTGAAAACTTGTTGGGTTTGTTCTGATAAGGGCACCAAATGTAACATGAGTAATAGAAAGAGATCAAGAACTGTCTGTTCTCTGCCAAAAGGGCTGCCATCCAATGTGTTTGCCCAAACACATTTGCAATTAGGCCTACCAGATTAAAAAAAAAAAATGTAAATATATAAAATAGTTTTTGTAAAAATGTGTAAATAGATTTTGTGACTTAGTGATAGTGAAAAAAACTTCATTGGTTCAATGATTGGAACTCCTTTTGATGCTATTGGTGAGTGATTTGTATTTGTTTTTATTTTTCCAAAAATTGGCACATAATAATTTTATTTTATTTTATTATAAAATTATTTTTTGTTCCCCAAAGAGTATGAAATTTTGATATGTTATAGCTAATTAAATGCAGAACTGAAATATTTGGTTCTCCATAATAAAGTTTTTATCATTTCTAAAAGTTTTAAGGCTTAAAAGTTATTTTTTAACATTTTTAAAAGTTTATAAACATAAAAAACATGTAATAGCTAATTATTAAACTGCTTTGATAAACTTTAAAATTCTTTATTTAGTAATAAATTTTAATTCTGCGTATTTTGGTACCAGAAACATTACAATAGCCTGAGTAGAAATCAGAAAACTAATTTGTTATAAAAAAACATACAAAAACAAAGCAGTGAGCATGCAGCAGTTTTATGAGACTTTCATAAAATTGGTACGGCAGTTTTAAGAGAACATTGTTTTTTCTCCCGGGTTAAAAGAGTTAATTTATCTAAAATACTAAATAAGTAATCCCTATAGGGCTGAAGTATAATAAGAGGCCACCATCACAATCAAATTATTGATATTTCTGAATAGCCTATCTAAACTACTAAAATGACGATCCGAATTAGATTACAGTTATTTAAAGGCTGAAGTATAATAAGAGGCCACCATCACGATGGAATTATTGATATTTCTGATTAGCCTATCTAAACTACCGAATTTCGCTATAGTTATTTAAAATTACAGTATAGTATCAGAACTGGCCAACAGAATTTAATTTAAAACCAATTCCTACACTATTAACAATAGTTATTCACATATGTGATTTTTATGCTACTTAACCCTTCATCGGGCGCTAAACGGAGTTTTCCTCCGTGTATTTTTTATTATTAAAAATAGTACTACTTTTCTGATGTTGGCAGTCGTTTCCCGCAGTGTACTTCACGAGCATCTTTCAGGGAAGTGAAACAATAGCCTCCCGCTTATCTTTGTCAAAATCTGTCAGTATGACGTCTACTTCCGTACGAGACTGGACGATTCCTCCGTGAGCGCCCGATGTTGTGTTTGTAGTGCTTGGACGAAATCTCTGTGAGCGCCTTATTGTGTTTAGTTTTTATGTAGTACTTATCCGTGTGCGCCTAAATGTGTGACCTGTGATGGTTTCTTTTTAAGTTTTACAATATATTTTATTTGAATTTTGTGAAATGGAGAATGAAGACGAGAGACTTGTCAGTACAGTACCTGTGTGCTAGGGAACATTTCAGTACTGTTTATGGAGTGAACATTGTCGTTATAATAACCAGAAGGAAAATGTTTTGAAACTTTGTGTAGTATAAAAAAAAATTTAGTAAAAAATAAATTTTTGAGTAATAATTGATATTACATTGTATAATAACTCAAGAATTGAAGTAAGTTGTTTTTGTAAGAAGTTAAAAATTAAGTTAATTTCCATATATTATTACAGTAGGTTAAACATTTTTACAATTAATTGCATTATTCCTTAAAATAAATCATGTTGCTACTATACAATAACATTTTTTAAGATTTTGAATTTCTTATTTGGAAAATTCATTACATAAGAGAGTAATTTTTATTTAACTTCTAAAAATGAATATATTACATTGTAATTAAATCCGTAAGAATATTTAAACAAATAAAAACAGTTTAAACGACTATGATATCCATTATTCGCTAAACTGGAGGAAACCTCCGTGAGCGCCTAATGGTGTTTCTAATTAATTTTAAGCGCCTGATGGAGGGTTAATTTTTGAACTTATGTGACCAATTTTGACTGCAGATTAAAAATGTAAATTACAACAAATTATTTTAATTCCAATTAGTTTAAAACTGTTAACAATAGTTATTCACACATAGAAACACAACCTTTTGATTTGTATGCTATTTAAGTTATTTGAGGTAATGCGACCAATATACTCACTTCAATAAATTTGCAATAACTTCAATAAATAACTATAGTTTTTTTATGTACTTCAAACATCTTCAATCTGTATTAATGTAATATTACAATTAGCACTCACACAATAATTACACAATGAAATACAAAACAACACACCAATTTGATAGCAGCACAAACTGTCGGGAAAACCTGGAATTAAAATTGAAAAACATTTGAAACTGCGATCGTAGCGCATTCTGCTGGATCCAATGTAAAACATTCCAAGATCAACAGCAATTTATTTATAAATAAAAAATTAACTGATCAATCGCTGCAAACGGAATATTTACTACAAATTTCAGTTAAAAGCATATTTTACTAAAACTTCCAATTTTATATCTGGATAACCTCTATCCTCCAAAGTGAGTACAGAATATATTGAAATAAGAAGTGGTGTTATTTTTATATGTTTATGTTTACTCTATGCTTTCAAGACTATAATTAATTAAACATATGGCTGTGTTATAATATTATAATGTTTACATTGAACAATTGGTGAAACTTCATCTTTGCAATCTGCATTACACTACTGATCAAGCACTTTATAATAACGTAATATTTTCTACAATTTAAATGTAAGCAAATTTTTATGCCTCTTTGTTGAACTTAAGCTGAAAGTGTTAACAGTGCTGTTAAGTAACAGTTCACTTTGTATTACGTGTCGTAGCGCAGTCTGGCGGATCCAATGTAAAATATTCCAAGATCAACAACAATTTATTTATAAATAAAAATTAATTATATAAACAATTTAAATTGGACCGAATTGTGAATCTAAACCATTCTCGGATCCACCTGAAGACACACAAAAAGTTTCATTAAAATCGGTCCACCCGTTTAGGAGGAGTTCAGCCCCATACACATGCACACAAGAAATATATATATATATATATATATATATATATATATAAATTATGTTAATAGGTTTAGTGGATGGTTTAGTTAATGATAACATCAACCTCTTTAAGCTACAAAAATAATGAAAATAAATAATATATTAAATTTAATAATTAAAAGCTATATCAGTTGGATGAACTTATTATCATCCAGGGACAGATGGATATACAATGCACAATGTGATGACTGATGGGTAAGTGAGGGGAGCAAGGTTAGTTCCGCTTGTTACCCAGTCACAATGATGGCCTCGACTTCCTCTTCACTGAGACTGATAAGCCGTTGTGATACTTTCCTTTTAAAAGCCGACAATGTCCGTCTTTGAAAAAGTTCTTCGTCTTAATATTTTAATAAGCATAATTTCCAAAATAAGTTGTTCAGAACAACGTGTATGGAAACAATGAAATGGGTTAGTAATAATATTTCTCAAAAATTATCTGGCATACCTATTTATTATATCTGAACCTGTCATAAATACATAGACATTCTTCTAACCATTCTAAATGAACATTGAAAGTATCACAACTGTTGGGGCTATTTATATTTTTAAATACTTAGTATATAAGAAATAAGAGAGGTGGAGAACTAAAGTTGCTAACATAACTCCTTTTAAGTTTCTAGAAGCTCACTACGTATAGAGCTATTATAAAAAAAGTATATTTTAAGGTGAAATGAGCCCACAGAATTGAATTTTAAAATGACTGTAATTAACAAAATGGCGGACAACAGTCCTCTTCTCCTTGATCGAAAACTTCCTTCTCATTCGTTTATTAAGTGTGCGGTGCTTTCTTAGGAGTTTAGGCCTAAACAAATTAAACTATAAATATTTAGATCATACTTAAAGTTTTAATTGTTAACTATAACTAACCAACAAAAAAATTGCACTGTTTTTTTTTAAAGTTTAATGTTGTTATTCTCTATAAACTTAAATCTTTCTGCCTGTGACCTAAAGTCTAAGTATGATGCATGAGGGTTCGTCTAAGGGGCAAACTTATATATATATATCGATCTGTGGACTCTGTTGTGTAGCTAGAAGACATAGTTCATTTCCCTGTAGTCTCTCAGTTCTTCAGAATCAGAATCACTTTATTAACTTGAAAATTGAAAACAGTTATGCGTCAGAATATACATACAATACATGATTGTCATTTATGGTTGATAGAGTTTTAGTCTAAAGTCTGGTTGATCTCTGGTGAATTCTTAAACAGTGTAGATAGGATGTTCCAAGTACCACGAATCAAGTTTCCTCTTCATTGCCTTTCTGTTAGTTGTTTGAAGGAAGGTGGGAGCTGGGAGCTGATTGTAAAGTCGTGCTCCCATTGTTGAAGGTTTCTTGTCATGAAGGGCAGTTCGATGTCTGACTGACGGTATCAGAGACGCATTCCGGGTATTGTAGCAATGTGGTTGTGTTACCTTGGTAAGTCCAAGCTTGTCCACATGTAGAATGAGTTCTTGGATATACAGTATATGGCAGTGACTGTCTTTATTTTTAGTTGTTTCAATGCTGGTCTACAGCTGTCCCTGGAATCCAGATTGGCTAGAGATCTTACAGCCGATTTTTGTATTTTCAGCACTACACCTTTTCACCTTTTTATTTTTTTTTAATCCACCTGGGATTCCCCCTCACAATCTTAAGTTGAAAGTTGGTGTTTTATAATGCTTCCAACACGTAAAAAGTAGTTGGTGTTTTTTTAATGTTTTGTTTGTGCAATATAATTCCTTTGAAACTTTACAATCTTTATTTGCAGACTGGTTAAAGCTTTACACAGAAACGTTATTAAAACAAAAATCGTCAGAGGTTGTGGCACGGGGAAAATAGTTTTTCCACATAGAATTTCCTTAATTTCACCCAACTACTATCACCTTCAGTTTAAACTGCTTCTGTGCCCTGTTATGGTACGTTTTGCCATGACAATAAAAACAAAGTACAAGGTCAGTTTTTGAAGGTGGTAGGAGTGGACTGAAGGAATGACTCCCGCCTGAGTTTGGTAATAATACGAACAACTACATATTATATTATCACATATTTTATTAGTAATATAACTTGTGTGCAAATATATTGTTTATTAGGAGGTTTTATAAATGTCTGTGTTTTTTTGTTTAGAGTTCAATTATCAGAAGTCTCATGTTCTTGCTGATGTTAGCGATAATATTATTTTATCTCTTAAAATCTAACAAAAGTTATTGTCACACACATGCTATTTTTACCGTATCAAAGCAAGGGTACTTTCAGCTAGTGAAATATTTGTCATTATTTAATCATCAAATAATAGTGACAACATCTTATCAACCGATCGTCACCTGGAAATACCATGGGTAGCCTGTAGTGAGCTGCCATCCAAAAGGGTCAATATTACTTACAAAATTAGTTTTTTGTTTGTTATATTTTAATCGTTCCAATTGTTTAAACTATTAGATTACAAACCTGTTGCTTGCAGGTATCCTAGTGTCGATGTGGAGTGTGGCAGACATTGTGAAGCCTGAGGCCCACCTGGCTGTCTATACACTTAAGCGACGGGGCCTGGAAGTGATACTGTTGACAGGAGACAACCGTAAGACTGCCACTGCCATCGCTCGGCAGGTTCGAATCATTTCACTTAATCATTTTGTTACTACACACTCTACAGAATATATTATGAGATCTACGTTTATTAAATAGTAACTATTACGAGAAAAAGGTAACACATGTATAAGGAAAACGAAACAATAAGTACAAATAAATTATTTATTGCTGTAAATAAATAACATTAAAATCTAATTATAAATGAGCTGCTTTGAAAGCGACCTGCACCAAAATTTCTTGTGAATAGGGGGAGGGAGGAGTCAGAGCTCGACCACGCTTGCCGCCACCCCCTCTTTCACTGCTCGATCTATTTCTTTTACAAGACACAAGTGGGAATTGAGTGCTTTGCTTCCCTGCGTTGGTGGTTTGGAGCGTCACGCTATGTTTTGTTATTCTCGTTGTTATGGAATAACAAATATTATTATTTATGTTAAGAATATAGTCCATTGAATCTATTTAATATGTTAGTATAATTAAAAAGTATTTTAACACATGTTTATTGTTAGCAGCTCTTGTTATTATTACTGGGTTTGTAAAATAGCTGTTATGCAACACATCTCTATGAGTGGTAAAGTGGCGACTGAGGAGTGGTTGGTAAGGAATATGGAGTAGAAAGTGAGTCTGCGCTTCTTCTCCCTCTCCACATCTCTCTCTCTCACTCCCCCCCCCCCACTGTTCACTTAGCAGGTCGCT